>NW_026652278.1:37092236-37239245 GCF_009828535.3 Hylobates moloch
GCATTATTTAGTTGCAAATACTTTAAATAGCAAATACAATGTTTCATAAATGAAATATATTGAAAAATGTCAACTTTTAAAATAGTTTTTATCAGTTTGGCTAGAATTCAACTCTCCAATAACTAATTCCCTTGGCTGGACTGTAGGGACAGTGCCTTTTGGGGAACAGAAAATATGAAGGAATTGGAAATGAAAATGCAGGCGACAGGCCACATCGTATGGTGGTGGGAAGCCTGACTCTAGAGCCCCCCTACCTGGGGTCAAGTCTCCAGCAGCTGTTTGCAAATTTGCAAGAACTATTTAACTTTCATGTATTTCAATTTCCATTTTTTTTCTTTTTTTTTGAGATAGATTCTTGCTCTGTTACCCAGGCTGGAGTGCAGTGGTGTGATCTCGGCTCACTGCAACCTCCGCCTCCTGGGTTCAAGTGGTTCTCCTGCCTCAGCCTCCCGAGTAGCTGGGATTACAGGTACCTGCCACCACGCCTGGCTAATTTTTGTATTTTTAGTAGAGACAGGGTTTCGCCATGTTGACCAGGCTGCTGGCCTCAAACTCCTGACCTCAGGTAATCTGCTTGCCTCAGCCTCCCAAAGTGCTGGGATTACAGACATGAGCCACCATGCCCAGCTTCAATTTCCTTGTCTATAAAATGGGGATAATAACAGAACTTTCTGCAGAATCATAAGCATTGAGTTCTTGGCCTATAGCAAGAACTCAGCAATATAAGTGATTTTTTTTTATACAGGAGAGGAGTTAATATCTAGAGATTTGGAGATGAGCATTAGACTAAAGAATTTGACTCATTTACTAGATTTTGATGTATGCTTTTGTTTATATGATACTTGGGCCTCTGGTAGGAAGCCTTTTATGGTTCGGTCTTGTGGAGTAACGGAAAAAGTGGTCACAGCTAGCTGTGTGTCCACAGATGCAGAAAGGAGCCCCTGGGAATAAAAGCCAAGGCTTGTCTTAGGAGTTAATTCTTTGATGTTTAAAATAAAATGTTCATGTGTTGATGGGGCATAAGGAAGGAGGAAGCTTTTCTTCAACCAGGGTTTTGTTTTGTTTTGTTTTTTGCATTTTGAAACTTGTAGATGAAGCTCATCAGTGGAATTTGTTGAGAAAGTGCAACAAGGAGGCCTTTCTTCTGGTTTTCTGGAAAGAGAGGCTGGCTCTGTGCTAAGGATCTTTCCACTTCTCTCTTTGCTGTTTATCACTTTCTCATGTGCTCCCAGCAACATTTGTGTGTTGGCACTTGCTACTCAAACATCGCCCGGGCCCAAGCTGCGCCACACCCACCGGGCATGCTTCCCTGGCGTAGACTGGAAGGCATGGATTAGAATATTAGTCCTAGAAGGAAGCCTAGCAGTAATCTAGTCCCATCCCCTGAATTTGCATTGTGCTCTGTTGCTTGAAAATTATTACATAGTTGGTGATTGGAGGCCTTACCAAGAGCAGTGATGGTGACAAATGCTGTTATTTATTGAGACTTACTATGTGGCAGGTATTCTGTTAAACATACTAAATGCATTATCCTGTGTAATTCTCTCCACAATCCTAAGAAGTAGGTATTTAGTGTTATCCCATTTTGTAGATGTAGAAACTGGGGCTTGAGATTGGGCTGAGACTTGCTCTGTGTGGCAAACCTGCCAGACTTCATCTCATAGGCATTGTTTTATACCTCTCCAAGAAAGTCTAAGTATTAGGGGAGGAGGTTCAAGATCCAAGGCCTTTTATTCCTGAAGGTGAGGACTTTGGAGGCAGTTGTCTAACTGTACCAAGATAAAAGAGTTGTCAAGTTTAAAACTTTAGCTACAAGGTTTCGGTGGGACTTTGTTAACAGAAGAGAAAGAGAAAACAACCAGGGAAACAGGTTCCAAAAATTAAAGGATAGAAACTAGGAAGAATGTGGCCGGGCGCGGTGGCTCACGCTTGTAATCCCAGCACTTTGGGAGGCCGAGGCGGGCGGATAATGAAAATGTTGTGATAGAGATGGGGAGAGAAAAGGAGGAAAACATTTTTTGCTAAAGAAACAATGTTTACAAAGCAGTTTGTAATTGATAAAATGGGTTGGTATGTGAGTATGCAATTTTCACAATAAAATACGGGGATATTTGAGCAGATAATAAAATGGGACTCTCTCCAGAATGACTTCAATGTTTGACCTGCTTACAGACAGGATTGAAGGCTGACCTTGGTGTCCTAGACTCCACTGTCAGATCTGGGAATCAGCATCTCATCTCTGCCCGTGTTCTAACCTCCCTGCTAACCCCTGGCCCAAACCAAACAGCACTGGTGGTACAGCCTCCATCCCACTCCATCCCGGTTCTGGTCCTTGCCTCTGCTCACTCTACATCCTATCCCAGAGCTTGAATTGCCACCAGCACACAAAGACCCCAAGTCTCCATCTCAGCCTTCTCTTTCCTGCAGTTGACTGGGGATCTTCACTCAGGGACCCCACCAATATCTCAAACATAGCCTGTGCAAAACTGAACTCATCAGCCCACCTACCATTCTCTACCCCAAACTGCCTTCTTCTCATGAGTTCCCAGCCTGAGATAGTGGGACCATTCTCTCCCTTCCTCAATCCCCAAACCTGGGAGTCATCCTCGATCCCTGCCCCCCTCACAGCTCTCATATCCAGTGTGTCTTCAGTCTCTGTCCATTCTGCTGCTCTTTCAGCTGTCAGATCCGCCCTCCTTTCCATCTGCTAGTGCCTAAGTTCATTCTTGAAGGCTCACACTTACCTCCCTTCCTGCAGTCACTCCCTCCTCCACATTGCAGCCAGAGTGCCCTTTCTAGAACAGGAATAGCTGATGATGCCATTGCCTGGCATAAAAGCCTTCACGTTTAATTCTGTGTATTTCAGCATTCTTTGGCTCTGCCTAGCTCAAGTCCTACCCCTCTCCTGTATTCACCGATGATCTGATGATCTACCACTTCAGCATTCCCAGTGAGCTCTGCTACTCTGTACTGTTTCTTTGCCCAATCTGTTCCTTTTGCCTGGAATGCTGTCTTCCTACTCCCTTCTACTCTCTGCTTAGAAAATTCCTATACATCCTTTAGGACTCAGTTCAAACATCACCTCCTCTGTGAAGCCCTCCCTAATGTTCCCATGCAGAGTGAATCTTCTTTTGGTTTCCCAAGCACTTCTATTATATTCTATACTCTAATAATACACTCCATGTTGCAACCCTTGTGTAGATGTGTCTCCTCAATGAATGGCGAACCTGTGAGACACTATTTTTGATTTTTAATTTTTTTTCTCCTATCCCTAGTGCCTGGCCGAGTAACTGGCACATACTAGGAACTTAAAATATATTCACTGTGTTAAGTGAATGAATGGAAGGATAGATTGGTACTGTTTGGGTTGGACTTCTGGAGCTCTTAAAAAAGTAGCCATCAAGTCATCTACCACCACATGCAGGGGGGTTATAGATGAGTGAAAGAAACTTCACACTCCTGGCCAGGGACAGTGGCTCATGCCTGTAATCCCAGCACTTTGGGAGGCCAAGGCAGGGAGGGAGGGATTCCTTGAGCTCACGAGTTTGAGACCAGCCTGGCAAAACCCCATCTCTACAAAAATAAATAAATAAATAAATAAATAAATAAATAAAATACAAAAATTAGCCAGGTATGGTGGTGTGTACCTGTAGTCTCAGGTACTCGAGAGGCTGAGGTGGGCAGATTGCTTGAGCCTGGCAGGTTGAGGCTGTAGTAAGCTGTGATTGCGCCATTGCACTCCAGCCTAGGCAGGGAGGGAGGGATTCCTTGAGCTCAGGAGTTTGAGACCAGACTTGGCAAAACCCCATCTCTACAAAAAAAAAATACAAAAATTAGCCAGGTGTGATGGTGTGTGCCTATAGTCTCAGGTACTCGAGAGGCTGAGGTGGGTGGATTGCTTGAGCCTGGGAGGTTGAGGCTGTAGTAAGCTGTGATTGTGCCATTGCACTCCAGCCTAGATGACAGAGTGAGACCATGTCTCAAAAAAAACAAAAAACAAAACAAAAAAACTCCACTATAATTATAGGTCTAAAATTATAAATAAGTTTCCTTGAGATGTAGCTTCCAATCTTTAGCTGGAGTTATTCCTCAGAATGAAACCTAGAGAGGGTAGGCCCATAGGACCACCCCAACTGCAGAGTGTGGCAGCAGAAAGAGGGAGAGGGGCTGGGAGGAAATCATGGTTGTCTTTGTGGTAGAAGATAAAATGTAAGGCTCATGGGGCATACCTGCGGAACAGATTTCAGAATAGATCTTTAAGCATCATTATCATATCATTAGCTTTACTTGTTGTGTGTCTACTCCAAGCCAGAAACTGCTACCTACTTTCCCACTGTCATCTCCAAGCCTCACATGGTACTCCAACGTAGGGATCAGTACCTCTGTTTTGCAGAGGCGTTGAACTTGCACACACAGAGATGTATGCATAAATGTCTATGCTATATGTTCCTATAGGTTCTGAACCTCCCCTATCAAAATGCTCCGTAGAGTTTACTGATTTTTGCCTATTGTCCGTCTCATCCACACACTTGCATCATCTTGAGGGCCTAATCCATGACCACTTTACTTGCTGTTAAATCCCATACCCAGGAGTGGATATAAAGTAAATGAGTGTTTGTTGAAAGAAAGAAAGAGTGAAAGAAAGGTGGCAGAGAGGTGGGCAGGCTAAATTTGCTCAGGTAAAAGTGGTATCATGCCCTTTGGCTTTCTCCTGTAACCCCAAACTCACAGGGCAGGCTGAAGAGATAGAAGGAGGCCATCCTTTTGTTTTCATGGTATAAAGCTCAGTCACTCAGTGAGAACCATACAAAGCCATCTAATCCTGGGACTAAGGCGGGACCTCCCAAGGTTGTCTGTGATTCTTATTTTCTGCTCCTGCCTCCCTCTCTTGCTCCTGAGGCAGCCCCTCTTTTCCCAACTCAGTTGTCATTTCCTTGACCTACACAAACCTTGCATTCAAGAGACGTTTAGTACATATTTACTCATTGATTCAATCAATCCTCAAGTATGCAACTCCAGGGTGGCACAGTTCAATTATTGCACCTAACAAAGCTCTTTTTCTTGACTTACTGACTTGCTTCCAAGGGAATTAAATATTGGTTTTACAGTATACATGTGGAAATGCCATCTGTAATCCTTGAACCTGTCTGTAAATAGACTCATGTCATTTAAGACTGTTCAAAAACCATACAGAATAACATGGAGGGAAGTTTGTAGGAAGGCAGATGCAGAGTTGGGATAACAGTTGGGATAACAGTTATCCCATGAGGAAGCAGTCATGAGAAGCAGGCTTCGGAAATTCCAATTCCTCTCTCAACAGATCTCCCTACTACAGTGTGTCTCCCAAGTGGCTATTAGAATTGCTGGTGTTTTAAAACCTAGGTTTTATTATTATTTAGGTATGGCAAAGTCAACAGCTTAGGAGACAACTGCCATTGAAAAGATAGTTTGTTATCCTCACAGATCCCAAAACAGGGGTACATCAACCCATAGGGGGCTACATGGGGAAGCATCAGGGCCAGTGAGGAGGCAGAGGAGCAGGGGAAAATGTGGACAAGAGCTTTTATTGTTGTTTCCATGGGACAAAACAGGTGAGCCTGGGTAAGATGTAGAATTGGCTAGTTTGAATAATTTCATTGGCTCTGAGGCATAAGGGCTGACTCTAGTTGTCTGGTACCTGGCCCTAGGGTGATAAGGGCAAGTGGATGGTGGCCCCATAAAGTGGAGTGTGAAAGCCCCATAGAGGAGGTGGTTGGGGCATGCATATGGACTGGTTGGTTTGCATACGAAAGGTGTATTTAGCACTGGAAGGCAGGTAGCTTGTTTGCTGTTTCTAGGAATTAGCTTATCCTGGGAGGGGCAGTCTCTCCAGGGTCAGCAAGGCCCCAGGATGGCAAAACATCAGATGATGAAAGGGTTGGTGAGGACAGCTGTTTGGGGAGGGAAACTATTCAAAAGCTTTGCGGCTTGAGTCCTATCCTCTAGAGCTTAGAATGCAATGGGTCTGGGATGGATCCTTGGAATTGGTATTTTAAAAGCTCCACTGGTGTTTCTAATGTGCCGCCAGGATTGCAAGCCACAGCTAGCATGCGCGTCACTCATACATTCATATGTGTGTCCTGTCTCATTGAGGATTGTGTCCTTTTCATAGTATACCAAGTTTGCAACAAATTGTGCGTTCCAAAGAACTATTTAATCAAACTAGTTTTTAAATAGAGTTGCCTTATCTTTCATTTCAGGCCTCCGACCAGGGAGATCTTCCATCCTCCTCCACCTGTTCCACCCAGAGGACGCTGATTCCACCTCCTAAAACCTGCCTACTTCAGGACTTTAAGACTCACAGTCTTCAGCCTGTTAATGATGTCTTCATGTTGAGTTTTACAGCATGACTGTTGACCTTAAGATCCATTCTCATTGCTGATAATGCTGCAGCCCTGCTGGTTTGGGCTTGCCTCGAAGATTTTATTAAGGCACGAAGAAGTGAAAAACTAAGGGCTTTATTCACCATCACCAAGTATATCGAACCATATACTTGTTTGCCAAAAGGATAAAGACTTAATCGAAATACTTACCTCTAATTTGCCATATCAGAAGCCTAAAAAGAATGATCATAAATGTACTTCGCCAGTGATTTTACTGAAATGCACTTATATTAGTCTTTATGTATTTGCTAGTTCAGCCTCATTTCTAGAAGAGGTTATAGTGTAAGACTTGTAGTATTCAAGTAAGAAGATAAGTGACCTAATTTTAAAATAATTCTTCTACTTTTCTGTATATTCAGCAGGGTATTTAAGTGCTAGGGCTGGTCACACACAACAAACTGAAAAAGACTAGAGAGGGATTAGTACAAACTCCTCTTATACAGAAGGCAAATCTGAGATTCCACAGAAGTCTGGAACCAAGACTATTCAGTTGGTTAAATAAAGAGGTTAGTCTAGACTGGGCCTGCTCATTCTAGGTCACCACATTTTCCATCTCCAAATAGCCAGGCCCTCTCTCCCTGAAGAAATGCCCAGATGTAGAAATTCATCAGTGCCTATTGGTCTTCCAGAATTTTCCATCTTCCATATCTCCCAGGCATGAGACTACCAAGTTTGTTTTCTTTTCAATTTGGGAATTTATACTTCAGTATGGTTTCAACGCAGTTATGTTTCCAGAGAACATCTAGAAGTGGTTGGAAACCAGAAGCTGGGGATTCCAGGGACCCCACTTAGTGCTCTATTTCCTTTATAGGTTTTATTTCTGGTCATAAAGAGAGAGAGGAGGGCCTTTGACTTTTTCTTCGTTGAGGGTTCTGAGGAGGAAAAACAAACCTAAAATAGAAATACAGTCAGCCTTTCAAATCCATGGGTTCTGTGTCCGTGAATTCAACCAACCTTGGATCAAAAATACTTGAAAAAAAATCTACAAAGTTTCAAAAAGCAAAACTTGAATTTGCTGCATGCCAAGAACTATGTTGAATTCATGTAAATGAAGTGATGTGTAGGCATTATATTAGATATTATAAGAAATCTAGAAATGATTTAAAGCATACAGGAGGATGTGCATAGATTATATGCAAATACTATGCCATTTTATATATGGGACTTGAGCATTTGTGGATTTTGATATTGGGGGATCCTGGAACCAATCCCTCATGGATACCAAAGTACGACTGCAGTTATCTATTTTTTACATTCTTATTATTACCACCATGCTCAGTAAGTCCATTTTTGCATGGAATATGGAGGCTTAAAATATGTCATGAATTTGGAGTCCCTGGCACATAAATCTACCTTTAAATCAGAGGTCCTTAATGATGCCTAAACATACAGTAAAATTAGAATCAGAACTATTCCTTTCAAAAATATTTGAAATGTGTTTGTTTCCCATGGGATTATTCTCTATCCCACATGAATGTAAAAAAATCCACATTAATGATCCCTTTAAGTACAGTTTTATTGGGTCTTTTTCTAGTGATTAAAGGTTCTTTCTCAATTTCATTCCTCAGTCCTGCAAATAAGGACTCATACTAAAGAGTACTGAAACAAGGACTCTTAACAGCTTCTGGAATCTTGGGTTTTGTTTTTGTTTTTTGACATAAAATACACTATTGGCCATGTCCATCACGAGAGTGTTTGTAGTAATTAATTACCTTGAACAGGGCCTGGCACTTAGTAGCATTCTTCAGATGTTCCCTCAGTGATCCTTTTACTCTCCTTGTCACTTATTTGGGAGAAATAGGGGCACATGAGATAAGAAGAAGAAGAATTTTGAGTTGGTATGCTTGCCCTGTTACTTATAGACAGTCTTCATCATAGGCAAACTTGAATTTGATTAAAAATAGGGCTGGGAAAAATATTCAATAACTGTAAGCCCCCTTTTGGATGCCAAATTTAGAATTTTGTACATTCTCTGATGAACAAGCATTTAGATCGTAACATGGTAAAGCCTATTACCAGCCAATGTTGTTAGCATCTTTGTATGCACATCACTGTTAGTGCAATATATGAATATTTTGTTGCATTGTATTCTTATATAAAAATAAGTAGAAAACATAAAATTGAAATTGCTGATGAGAAGCCTGTGTCTCATGAATGTGATACACTTGAGACCCGGATGGAACTGATCAGGAGTGCCAAGTCAAAAGCGGCAGATCTTAAGCCCTCACTGGTTGTTCCTTTAATATCCAAAATGGTTGGTTATATGTAAAAGAAGAAAATGAAAGAATTTGTATTAAACACTGGGACTGTGTTATCAAAGAATGTCTGTAGTGATGAGGTGAAAATTTTCATTTTCCAGAAACAGAACTGCTCATTTATAAGATAAATATATTCAACTTCCACATACTCAACACATGTGTACACATTTTTAGGAATACATTATGTAACAAAACCATGGATTTCCAATACAATGAGGATCAGAAATGACACTGCAAGCTAGGGTCCAAAGAAACCATTAAAAAGTTTTCTACATGATGCTTAGGCAGACAGCTCTGCTGCCACCATCCTTGCCCAAGATTTTACAAGCTGGCTCCATAGAAAGTGAAGCTATTGGGTATATTCACCACCATTGCCTTTGCCCCTAAGGTAAATTGGCCTCCAATTCCTAGGCCACCACTTTTATTTCATCTTATATTAAAACTTAGGAGCAGATAATCCAACTAAGCAACAAAGTATGAAGACTGAGAGACTTTTTTTTTTTTTTTTTGAGACAGAGTTTTGCTCTTGTCACCCAGGCTGGAGTGCAGTGGTGCCATCTTGGCTTACTGCAATTTCTACCTCTCGGGTTCCAGTGATTCTCCCGCCTCAGCCTCCTGAGTAGCTGGGATTATAGGCACCTGCCATCACGCCTAGCTAATTTTTGTATTTTCAGTAGAGACGGGGTTTCAGCATGTTGGCCAGGTTGGTCTCAAACTCCTGACCTCAAGTGATCCGCCCGTCTCAGCATCCCAAAGTGCTGGCATTACAGGCGTGAGCCACCGTGCCCAGCTGAAGACTGAGAGACTATGAACAAGAGGTTGGTGTTGTAATCTAATAATTTAACTGGACATATTTAATGATGTGAATAATCTCTAATGCTCTGCCTTAGTTACACAAAGTGGTAAAATATAGATGACTTCTACGAATATGTTTACAAGTGAAGCTAAGTTACACACCCCCTTTTAGCTTTGTTGTTACAAAAAAAAAGGTTCTAATCATTCCCATATCACTAGGAGTTTTAGATCCCTCTCCCAAATGCCCCAGGAAGTAAGTTGGTGTTCTGTGTTCCTCCTTCAAAGAATAGTGTGTGGTTTTGCAGCTGGTTGGTGGAGGAAGCATTAGTAACAGATTTATTTCTGAGAAAGACAAGTGGTTAATTTGGAAAATTCTAAAAAATTCTTCCTAAACATTAATCCTCAATTTTAAGGGATCTGCCTGTATAAATATTTGCTTTGGTTTGATAAATTGTGCTCTGTTCATTTCCAAGCAAGTTATTAAGATCATAAAATAGTCTTCTTAATTCATTCCTGCTGGCCAGATACTGTGTTCACCAGGGTGGTGAGGGGATGAGTAGGAGGTTGAAAGATGTATTCTGAATTCTGAGGCACAACTTGGAATTCATTTCTCATAAAAATCATAAAAAATAGGTTCTTAGGTGTTCTGTGTGGGAAATGCACGCGGGGAGAAGACACACACACAATACCTTTAAGGGTAAACAAGCTTTATCCCAAATGGCAATGCAGATATAAGCAAATGATACAATAAGCAAATGATAAAATAAGCAAATTGCAACAGGAAGGGAGAAGGGAAAAGATATATATATATGTATTTACACTCACCAGAGTATGGAGAATTCACCACCAGACTAGGAAGCAACAGCCTGGGCTCCAGAGTCGGCCACTCGTCCATGCAGACAAGGAGAGGTCTCATGAAGCTTTGGCGCAGTCTGGAACCCTAGCTCTTTTTGTAACGAGTTGTTTGGCATGAGGTCCAGTCACGAGGGCCCTTTGTGACCAGGCTCAAGGAACACAAAAAGGTCAACTTGTTTTTGCGGTTGTCTATTGTTTTTCAATAACTAACATATAGGAATAGATTGAAATAGAGAATTCTCTGAAACAACGCTGGATGAACGCCTCAAAGGGCTCACACAATCCGTTCTGGGACTTGGTGACCATTGTTTGTGTCCATGTTCAATTGAGTTCAAATTTAATATTTAGGATAGTCGCCAAAGTCCATTTAGGATAAAATGTCTTTGCTATCTCTGCAGTAAGAGTTAGCATGGTATAGGGAAGAGATTGTTTTGGAAGCCAGGAAACCTGGTCTTTTATTTTGGCGTGCTACTTACTTGACGACTTCACATAACTTGACTACCTTGTTCTATGTTTCATCACCTATGAAGTGAAGAGTTGTGTCTTTGCTAACAGTCTAGGTCTCTTCAACTCTGTTAAGTCTAAGTCTCAGAAAGAGGGTGTGGAATTGCTTTGTCGGAAGAAGCAGGGAGACAGCCTTAGTGGCATCACAACTTAATTGGCAAGGCTCTTTTTATTGTGTGGCACCTGCTGTTCTTGCTGTGTCTCACTGTTATATCAGTTAAAAAACTGAGAGACAGTGAAAGAGGAACTACACAAAGAAACTAATGGCCTTAGTTGCTCTTCAGTCCAAGAACTAAATGTTCTCAGTAATGGCTTCCTAAAGAAAGAACTCAGAGCAATCATGAAGATCTGTGTCTAGAACATGACAGCCAGAACAGAAACGGTGGAGGTGGAAAATGGCAAATAGCAATAGATGAACTGTCGCCCACCCTGCTGAAGTACATAACTGGCAAGACAAACATAACAAAGTAGAAGGAAGAAATAGAATTTCAAAGAAAAAGTAGCTGATGATAGAAATCAAAAGATATGTGGTCAATCCATACCCTAATACTTTTTTTTTTTTTTTTTTTTGAGACAGGGTCTGGCTCTGTCACCCAGGCTGGAGTGCAGTGGCACAATCAGCTCACTGCAACCTCCACCTCCTGGTTTCAAGCCATCTTCCTACCTCAACCTCCTGAGGAGCTGGGACCACAGGCATGTGCCACCATGCCCAAATATATATATATATTTGTATTTTTTGAAGAGACAGAGGTGTCACTCTGTTGCCCAGGTTGGTCTTGAACTCCTGAGCTCAAGCAGTCTGCCTGCCTTGGCCTCCCAACGTACTGGGATTACAGGGGTGAGCCACTGTGCCTAGCCCCCATACCTAATAGTTTTGATGATCATGTTTACCCAGAATGAAAATAAAAGACTGACATTTTGGTTTTCTGGATTGCTTGCTTGCTGGTCATAAGCTCTTTAACCAAAATGGAGTCTTATTAGAGCTACCATAGAAAGAGGCTGTATAGCCACTGGGGGAGGTGGGGATCTCCTTTCACTGGCATTTCCTCCCCACCGCTGCCATCCTTTTTGGTGTCAGGGAATGAGATCATTCACCCAGATGAAATAAGTGGTGAAATAAGGTATGTTAATGTTTTTCACTCCCCAGTTTAGTGAAACGACCCTAATTTTGATGGTGACCTGAGCCTTGTTTTGTCCTGTTGAGGTCATCAGGCACCTAGGATCTTTGAAGCCACACTTCTTTCACTCTAATCAGTTACTTTATCTCCCTTTCCTTCTTTCCACACCTACTGTTGTCAGACTTGTATCACCTAATGCCATTTATCAGCATAATTCCCCTAGTACCTACCAGAGTTCCTGGTACATAGTAGATGCTTGACAAATAATCGTTGAATTAATGGCTCTACATGCTCTTCCATCCACTAAACTTTCCCAAATACTCCTCTGAAATAGGGTTTCTTTCCACTTCTCTCATTGCCCATTGCTTTTACTGCCTGTCGACCATTTGCACAGTTGGCCACCTTTTGTGTTCCTTTTTAAAAGTACACTGTCATGCCTGTTCTTTGTTGTGCGTGTAGTTTCCTGGTTTTGATCTATCCTCCCTAAATGAATATACTTTTTCTTGTGTCCTCCCTACCTCCAAGCATTTGCCAACCCAGTCCTCCCCAAAACACCCGCCACATGCATACTACCTCAAATCTGTGGAGGGTGGTGATGGATACTTAAGAAACTACACATCCATCTTAATGTAGCACTTACACGGCTTGTTCTTCAATTGCACATCATCACTTCATTCAAGAGCAGTGATTATTCATTCACAGAATTGACTGAGCTTTCACTATGAGCAAGTCACCCTGCTAGGTGCTCGGGAGGATATACAAAGATGTATAAGATGCCTCCTCTGATTTCTACAGCAATTACTGGTGTATGATTCATTCAGCAATTAATCATGTACTGCCTTGTGATGTTTCTTACACTATCTAGAAAGCATTCTTCAAATCCTGCTATGCTATTTGACTTTTCACTTGTTAATGTCTTCATTCATTCAGCAAAGAGTTGAATACCTATGATGTGACAAGCACTATCTCAGCAGCTGGGACAGATATAAAGACAAATCATAGTCCCTGCAATCAAAAAGGTGGGAATGCAGTATAGAAGAGGAAATGTGAATAGATAATTACAACACAACACGCCAAATGCTATTGAAATCCCAAAGAAAGAATGCTCCATTTCCCAAGGGATCATGCAAGGTTTCACTGAGGAGGTGATCATCAGCTAGGTCTGAAAGTATAATATCTAAGGCACAAAGTGAAGCAGAGCATTCCAGATAAAGGGAGTATAAAGAGCAAAGGCACAGAGGTGTAAAAATATATACGGGTGAATGCAGAACATAGAGATTGGTGGAAGGTAAAGTTAGGGAAATAAATTAGGGATAAAATAGGCAAAAATTTGGACTTTAGCAGGGAGCTTTTTTTCTTATTACATAGTTAGTACATGCTCACTGTAAAAAATAACCAAACATTTATAGGCATGTACAAAGTACAGAGTTAACCACTGATAATGGTTTGTCATAATCTTTCAGATTGTTTTCTATGGGTAGACTAACATATTGCCATATAAAATGACATTAAACTCTTATTTTCTTCAACTTAAAAATTTAACAGAACCTCTTGGTTATCATTCCATGCCAGTACTTACCTATTTCATTTTTTTAAAGTGGCTGTATAATTGGTAAATCATTACCAGCAAAAAGACCTATTATGGAGCCAGACTGAGTGGGTCTGGTGTTTCAGCAAGCCACTCAAGCTCTCTGTGCTTCAGTTACCTCATCTGTAACAGGAACATTTTCACCGTATCTGCGGCATAGCGTTTCTGTGAGAATTTAATGAGCCAATATCATTCAGAATAGTGCCTGGCAGATGAAAATCGTGGTGACTCCATGATTTATTTACCTAACATTCAAGAAGTGTTTTAAGCAAGAGAGTGAGCGATATCATCTGGTTTCTTTTTAGAAAGATCACTCTGGCACCTCTTGGGGATGACCAACAGGGGAGGAAGATCAGTTAGTGATGGATATCCTCTTGTGAGACTCTTGCAATACATAGTGATATGGAAGATTGGTTGGTACTGGCAGAGGAAGGAGAGGAAAAATAAACTCTTGAACCACTTTTAAGAGACCAAATGCTAGAACTTGTTGACTGCTGATGGCTGAGAAGAAGAGACAATCTGACAATTTCCTGATTTTTGGCTTAGAGGCCTGTGTAAATGGTGGTGCCACATTCGTATATTTTTTTTAAAGATTTTTTGTTTGAGTCTCTACTACGGATCTGGCACTGTTCTAGGTACAGGAAATATGGAAACAGGATCACTGCTCTGAGGAGCTTACGCTCCAAGAGGTATTTATGACTGGGAAGAGGAGACCCAGAAATAGTTAAGTAAACACATAAATGAACAAGAATGGCAAGCTAACTTAGCATTTCTTGATTGAATAATAGGGGTCCAGTAAGTATGCAGTAACTTTAAAACATCCAACCCTGTACGAGTTTAACAATATCTCCTAACGGTGATTACAGGAGCCCGTGATTCATTCACAGCGGCAGACGAGCGCCAGGAAAGGGTTATTTGATCTGATCCCTCAAGTTCGGAGGCAGGAGGTCAGACGATCGGCCCCATTTGGCAGCCAGGGAAAACGCTTAAGCATTTTGGCCAAGGTTACACAACCCTAAACACCGCGACGCGGCCCGGAGGCGGCTTCGGCCTTGCGGTCCAGGCCAGGCCACTGTGCCGGTGCCCAGCCTGCTCGGCGCCCGCCCGAGTGCTCGCCAGGCTGGTAGCGCCGCGGCTCCCAGGAGCTGAGGGGCAGCCGGCCCGCAGGCGGCGGTTGTCCGGCCCTCCCTCGGCCCGGTGGCGGTGGCGGCCGCGCGTCGCGAGGCACTTCCGGCGCGTGCCGGGGTGGCCGGATGACGTGGCTGAGTCAGAGGAAGAGGCTGAGGAGGCGCGGGGGGCGGGGGAGGCTCAGGAGCGGGCGGTGACGGCGACGGCGGCGGCGGCGGCGGCGGCGGCAGAGGAGGCAGCGGCTGGGCCCGAGCCCCGTGCGTCTGTCCGCGTCCCGTGGATGCGAATCGGCCGCGGCGGAGGCGGCGGCGGCGGAGGAGGAGTCGGTGGGCCGGCTCCGGACCGGTGGGGCGCGGAGGATGAGGCCGCTGCCTGGCGCTCCTGGCGTGGCGGCGGCCGCCGCGCTGTTGCTGCTGCTGCTGCTGCCCCGGGCCCGGGCGGACGAGCACGAACACACGGTGAGGCGCCCCGGCCGGCGCGGCCGCCCCGGGCTAGCTCCCCAGTTGCCCACTGAGGCAGGCCCCACGCAGCCTGGAGGGCCCGGCGGCCTGGTGGAGCCCTGCTGCGGCCCGAGGACTCCTTCCGGTTGGGCCTGGCAGAGCAGGAACCTTGGGAGCGTGGTGGAGGCATTTCCGTGCGCTCCCGGGACAGGGCTCCGCTCCCGAGTGCCAGGGCCTCCTTCCCCCGGCCTGGGCCTCAGTGGCGCCGCACCCCAGGGTCTCGGGGGTCCTGGGACTCTGGGGCTAGGAAGGAGCCTGGGAAGGGTTGGGGTTTATCCACCGCGGGAGCGGGGCAACGGGCAGGCTGGGCTCGGGGCTTTTGCCCCCCAGGGAAGGAGACTGCCTTCTGGCTACTGAGGGCTGCGACGCGGAGGAAGATGGATGCATTGTGATTACCCGGCAGCCACTAACCAGGAAATATCCTACACTTTATGGTCCTCTTTGGCTTTTTTCGCCCGCTTCTGCCCAGACCGGATTAAAACCCTGGGGTGGGGCAGCATTAATAAACTTGAATTGAAGAGCAGTTTACACTTACTTGTAAGTGCACCCAACCTAGACGCGTTCAATTCCTAGGCCTTTCTTGTAACTTTCTCCTCACCTTCCAGTTCCTAAGTGAGACCCCCATCCCGATAGTCTCTAAGGCAGCTTCTGACAGTAAAGGGTCTTGATGTTTCCCAGTCTTCAGGTCAGGGCCAGAAACAGTCCCTTTTGCATTTGGCCTAAAGGTGATTGGCAGTTTACTTAATTGGTATTCTCACATCAAAGCATGCATGTGAACGATCTTCAAGTGGCTTTCACTTAGGGCTGTAACTCTGGTTTTCAGAGTGGCAGACTTGAGCAAGGCAGGAAGGTCAGGTAAATTGAGAGTTTGCTTGAGTAACTTTTTTATACCTTTACCATTAATAATAGGAGTTTCCATGAGAGATTGTGTTTGTACTAAATAAGAAATATCTGAGGGAGTCTTATGTCATTTCTGGTAAGTGAGGAAATGAAGCAGTCGTCCTTATCTATTTAATGGAGCCGATTTTATTTGTAATCAACGAAACTTTTTGCTGGACCGTTGGCTAGCTGGGCTCTTATTTTAGCTAATAAAAGCTCTAAACTTTTGACTGTTCTACCTTCGTTCACAGCCAGAAACTTCTTAGCTGTGTAGGTATGTATTTCTTTAGAGACACAGATCTTGAATTGGTGACATGTTTTTGTGCTGTACTTGTGGTGTTTCACCTAAGATAATTTTGTTGGGGGGTTAAACAGCTTAAAACGATTTCCTTTTGTTTTCTTTTATCAGATAAGCTGTCTCAAAGTTTAAGAACTGCTATTGTTTCACATAGTATACAGGGACCATGTATAGATTTGGGTCTTTGATTATTTTTAAATTTTCAGTGGGCATCCATCCTTTTGTTTAATGATGTTATTACTAATATATTTCCAATTAAAAAACACTTAGGAAAAGTTACCATATGAAACTCAGAACTCTGAATGTGTAGTTCCGTGATACAGGCATATAAGCTCAAAAGTGTACAGTATTCTACTTTTTAGTCTTGTAATCTTGTGACTTACACTGCTGTAAATAGGGAAACAAAATTTTACAAATTGGATGTATATAAAGGCTTTAGAATAATTTACAAATTAAAAGTGTAATTTCAGTGCAGTTTTATTGCTAGGACTATTTCAATTTTTTATTCTAGTAATTGTATATAAGATATTTGATAAAAGGTTTTTGTTGACTGCCACTAAAGAGAATATGGTATATATGAGATGGTTGCTAGACAAAAAATTTAGAATCCATATTACTTCATGTCTACATTGAACTGCTCTTACTTGGTTACCCATTATTAAATACCTATTATTTATTTATTTATTTTTGAGACACAGTCCCACTCTGTTGCCCAGGCTGGAGTGCAGTGGTGCTATCTCACTTCACTGCAACCTCAGCCTCGCGGGCTCAAGCGATTCTCGTGCCTCAACCAAGTAGCTGGGATTACAGGCGTGTGCCACCACACCTAGCTAATTTTTGTATTTTTAGTAGAAAGGGGGTTTAGCCATGTTGGCCCGGCTGGTCTTGAACTCAAACGACTGGCCTCAAGTGATCTGCCTGCCTTGGCCCCCCAAAGTGCTGGGATTACAGGCATGAGCCACCACGCTTGGCCAAATATGTATTGTAAAAAGCAAAACAAACCAAACAAAAAACCAGTTATAGGGAGAATAGCATTTAAAAATAAGCATAAAATTCAAATGTCATTTATATTATTTTTCACTATTAGCCAAAATCTTTTGCTTTTTCTAAATTTCTTGAAAATATTTCTCAAAAACTAGGCATTCCTCTTAGCCAGATAATAGTACTGAAAAGGCTGTGGTCAAGTGAGTTTTATTTATTTTTTTTCTATCAAAAAAGCAGAAGTAGGTAGTAAAGAGAGAATAATACTAAAGGAAGAGGAGACATTGGTGTGGGGAGGTTGCTGAGTAGGTGTTTAGTAAATACATGTAGAATTGAATTATCAAACAATAACTTTTAGAAGCTAAAGCTGGCCTTTTAGATTAATTGCCCGTGAAGATTATTTCCAGATAATACCTAGCATGTCTTTTGTAGTAAAATGGGCTATGCACTGTGTTGTTTTTTTTTTTGAGGCATAGTTTTGCTCTTGTCACCCAGGCTGGAGTGCAGTGGCACAGTGTCCACTCACGGCAATCTCCGCCTCCTGGTTTCAAGCAATTCTCCTGCCTCAGCCTCCCTAGTAGCTGAGATTACAGGTGCTCGCCACCATGCCTGGCTAATTTTTGTGTTTTTAGTAGAGACAAGGTTTCACCATGTTGGCCAGGCTGGTCTTGAACTCCTGAGCTCAGGTGATCCGCCTGCCTCGGCCTCCCAAAGTGCTGGGATTACAGGTGTGAGCCACCATGCCCTGCTGGCTATGCACTGTTCTAAGTATTTTACACATACTAACTCATCTATTAATAACCTATGAGGTGAGTAATATGCCCATTTTGTAGATGAGGAAAGTGAATCTAGAGAGGTGAGGTCACCTGCAGATAACACACATCTGGTAGTAGAGGTGGGATTTAAACTTAGGCATTCTGAGTGGATAGTCTTCTACACTGTGAGCTGCCATATGCTCTATTCCCCTTTATCCTAAAAATAAGACAGTAAAGCACTAGGTATTGAGCGGTTCTCTATATTGATTTTTAAGTGCTTAAATGCTTAAATGCTGGAATGAGTGTGGCTCCATGATGAGTTGTTTCTGAGATCTTTGGGTTAGCATTAAGGAGCAATAGTGTTGACTTCATGGGCACGTGCCCTGAATAGTCACACAAGACTGTGTGAGAGCTTGTTTTCGTGCTGTCCTGTAACATCTTGAAGTTTTAAATTTTTGAACAAGGGGCTCTGTATTTTTCTGTACTGCGTCCCACAAATTATATAGCTTGTCCTAAGAAGGGACAATACCTTATACCCGTTCCCCAAAGCCCCTGATATTTCTTACTGTACCTACTGAATTAGGATTCAGGTCGCCATCTGACCCATATGGTATTTTTTTTCTTTTTCTTTTTTCTTTTCTTTTTTTTTTTTTTTTGAGACTATGTTTCGCTCTTGTTGCCCAGGCTGGAGTGCAATGGTGTGATCTCGGCTCACTGCAACCTCTGCCTCCCGGGTTCAAGCGATTCTCCTGTCTCAGCCTTCTAATAGCTGGGATTACAGGCATGCGCTGCCGTGCCCGGCTAATTTTGCATTTTTTTAGTCGAGATAGGGTTTCTCCATGTTGGTTAGGCTGGTCTTGAACTCCTGATCTCAGATGATCCGCCTGCCTTGGCCTCCCAAAGTGCTGGGATTATAGGCGTGAGCCACTGCACCTGACCCTATGGTGTATGTATGTATATGTGTATATATATATTTTATGTGCTTATTTATCAAAAATTATTTTAATATTCTCTGAAGAGTGTTGAAAAGGAAATGTGCTATTGACTGTATGTACATATGTAGAATATGTAAAAATGTGTTCCTTTTAATTTTTAAAAGTTGAATCATATGCATTACAGACATGTTTGAAATGAAAATTAACACTTTTGTGGGAGACAGGCTTTTAATAAGTGATTGAAGGGACATAGGCTTCTTTATAGTCAGTGAAAGGCATGTTTATGCTTATTTGGTTTTTCTGAAACTCAAAGCACTTGGAAGCATCTAGAGTTAGAGTACTATGTCTCCTAAGATTCCGAAGGACTCCATTCAAAACGATTTCAGATTGAGAATCATAGAATTGTAGAACTAGAAAGACTCAATAATTTAATCCAAAACTCTTCATTTTCCTAATGGTCTGTACAGGTTCAGAGACTTGCTCAAGGCCACAGAAGGAATCAGAGCTTCCTGATCGCCAGTCTTGTCTTTTCTACCTGTCTTGTACATGTAATTCCATAGTTATAATATGTAAAGACGTTAGCACCGAAAACCCAGTACTTCGGGGCACAGGAATCTTAGAGCATTTTATGGTTTGCACTGTAGCCTTGAATTTTTATGGATTCTGTTTCCTTAACAAGATCACAAAGTCAGATTTTTTTTTTTTTGGTCTGTTACATACGCAAGCACTGTGCTTGGCACAAGTAGTATTTGATCAGTGCTTGTTGAATGTCTTGAATAATTAGGGAGCTACTAGTGACAAGGATATGCAATGTGGAAGCACAGTGAACAAACTCAGGCCGTTATTCATTTAAGATGCATAGTCTCCTATTTTGATTTGGGGGTCCTACCTAGGCTAAAATTCCCTATTTCTCTGTGGCCCAGTGTACTTCTGGTAATCTTGAGACTTCTAATGTTGGACAGACTGGATGCCTGCTAGAATCGTTTACTCAGCCTCTGCCTCATAAATGCTTTGTATTATATCACTGAGTGATTTCAGAAATGTTTTGTTTGATTTACTTTGGCAAATGGAAACCTTTTGTCTTTGTCTCTGTTGGGAGTATAGGAACTCTTAAAACTTACTGAAAATTTATAAAGAGTATAAGCTGTTTATTATAAGTGAATTTGTGAGTTATCTAATGTAGATTGTTAAATGCTGTAATTCGTTGTCCTATTTTCAGCTCTACTCAATGATAGACTGAAAGTTTAGGTACAGAGCTATTTTTGAGAGAGAGTAGTTGTCTCAAGAGACTATTCAAAATTACATTTCTAATTTATTTGTATTAGAATTCTGATGTGTGTTTTAATAATTTAAAGGCTTTGAAATTATGATTTCTGGAACATTTATTTTGAAGTAAACACATATATTTTTCCCCTTTGTATGAAAATGAAGGATAGCATTTGGGTGCTTGTTCTGAACCCTCAGTCCTTTGCCCATCTATGTAAATTGTGATTTCTTATTCAGACTTCACATGACCACGTCAGCATATTATCTTCTAAAGCGTTTCTCCTGAGAATAATTAATTCATGACCTCTGTCAAGGAGGAAAACTTTGGTAGCCCCCCAACACATAAACAGTATTTAAATAAGAGGGGCCCAACATTGGTGACTTCTTGAGAATAAAGGTCATTCCTTTTGAGATTAGAGTGCAAATAGCTTCTTAGAAGGTTTTTTCTTTCAGGCAGATTAAAGGCTCACATGGAGAAGTTATTCGGCATTCAGGACTGTCTAGTTGCTTTGTACACCTGGCACGGTTTTCATATTTCCTTGATTTAGTTTTTTGCTCTTTAATGAATGAAGCTGACTAGGGATTAGCAAAAATACTAACCTTTTAAACTTGATGCTGATTAATTTGGACAAATTACTTAACATCTCTTCTTTAGTTTTGTTTTTGTTTTTAGTCTGTAAAATGGGGAAATAATAGGACCTATTTTATAGAATTTTGAGACGATTATTTAAATGTTCATATAAAGACCTTAGAACTATACCTAGCTCATAATATGTATTTATTGTTAGCTAGTGATGTTATTATTACAAAAATGGTG
Source organism: Hylobates moloch (assembly GCF_009828535.3). Lineage (NCBI taxonomy): Eukaryota > Metazoa > Chordata > Mammalia > Primates > Hylobatidae > Hylobates > Hylobates moloch. The sequence goes on from NW_026652278.1 coordinate 37,113,336, forward strand.
AGATCATGTCATGTTAGGGTTTGGTGAGTTAAGGCTTTCCCTGAGGATTTGAAAAAGTAAGATTCGAGCAGTTTGGAAGGATTAGTAGAATTTGGCTAAGTGGAGAAAAGGAAGGCATTCTAAATTTGGGGGAATGACAAAAGAAAGAAGATGAAGCAGGGCCGGGCGCAGTGGCTCACGCCTGTAATCCCAGCACTTTGGGAGGCTGAGGCGGGCGGATCACGAGGTCAGGAGATCGAGACCATCCTGGCTAACATGGTGAAACCCCGTCTCTACTAAAAAATACAAAAAATTAGCCGGGCGTGGTGGCGGGCGCCTGTAGTCCCAGCTACTCAGGAGGCTGAGGTGGGAGAATGGCGTGAACCTGGGAGGCAGAGCTTTCAGTGAGCCGAGATCGCGCCACTGCACTGCAGCCTGGGCGACAGAGCAAGACTCCGTCTCACACACACACATAACAAAAGATGAAGCAGAAAAGGGGAGGAAGACAATATCATAAACCGTTTTGGCCAGCTCGGACGACATAAGTGTAGCAGTGAGATTCTTCTGAGAGCTGGAAAATAAGTAGGTGAAGAATGCCGGTAGCCTGAATTGGCCTCCTCTCAATTGGCCATTTCCCAGGGAAGCCTCAGATGGAAGGGATTATTATCGTGTTTAGGGATCCCCTGATTCACTGCTGTGCTTCTGTGACTCCACCCCAGCTTCTTCTGGGCCTAGCACTCTTCCCACAGACTAGAGGTCAGGGGCTTTATCAGAGCTTTAGGGAAAAGAAAGGTTTTTGTTTTGTTTTCTCCTTCAGAAGTTGTGTGAAGTCTTTTGGTATATTTTAATTTCAAAATGTTTTAAAACATTTTCTCTCGAGAGAGAACTCTTGATCTTGTCTTGGAAGCACTTATTCTCAGGGACAATCAAGGGCTGCAATGAAAAGTAAACATTTTAAGTTCATTGTATTAAACCACAGTCTGCATAATAAGGAGCAAAACATAAGAAAAAAAGCATTATTTTTGCCTTGCTATTCACCCTAAACTCTCAGTATGTGTATTTCTGATTACTGTTTCAGTCCTCTTCCCAGAAAGAATCTTAGGCTACAAAATGATATAAATTTTGTTACAGTACTGGCATCACATCACAACTCTACCACTCTGTTAAGGGTTCCTGAATGTTTAAAATGAGTAACTTCAGAATATGTGGTTTAACATCGACTGGGACCCTTAAATTATTTTAGTCGTTATGTTTTAATTTGTATAAAATAAATGGATGCCCTATTTTTAAAGGTATTTATTTTCAAAAATGTCTATTTTTAAAGGAAAAGTATTGGAGTTTATAGAAAAAGTATTTTTGTGCTTATTTTCACACGTTACATTTATAACATTTCTGCAGACTCAGCAGGGTTAATGGCAAGGTGCTCTTTAATAGGTCGTCTCATTCAACATTCTGCTCTTAAGTAGATGAATTATGTTACCTCCCCTTTCTTATTTTTCTGAAAAGGTACTCTTACAGTCAGTGTACATATCAATCATTTCACATACTTCAAACTTCTTTTACCAAGTTGCCAATGAACTTTACATTTCAGCATTTCTTCAGTGTTTTCCCATCATATTTATTAAATATCTATTTGCCTTGGTGAATAGGTTCTTTTTGTGAGACTGAGTCTCGCCCTGTCACCCAGAGTGGAGTGCAGTGGTGCAGTCTCAGGCTCACTGCACCTCCACCTCCCGGGTTCAAGTGATTCTCCTGCCTCAGCCTCCCAAGTAGCTGGGATTACAGGCGTGTGCCACTACACCCTGCTAATATTTGTATTTTAAGTAGAGACAGGGTTTCACCATGTTGGCCAGGCTGATTTCAAACTCCTAACCTTAAGTGATCTGCCTGCCTTGGCATCCCAAGGTCCTGGGATTACAGGTGTGAGTCATCGTACCTGGCCATGAACAAGTTTTAATTCTAATACCAACTCTCATTAGTTGGTAGTGGTTGATTTAGAGCACTGTTTTGAGAACTCTGAGGCAATATCTATGTTCAGCAGAAAGGAGTAACTTGGTTGATTAGTATTGTGTGGCCATGAGCATTGGATGGAGGAGTGGGGGCATACATAAATTTGTCAGTCTTCCCAAATAAAAAGAATAGTAATGAATGGGGATATACAGATACATTAACATTTAGACCTTTGATTCATTACTTCCTACATGAAGATTATCTACAGTTGTTTTTCTGAACTCTCTTGAAACAGCTTATGATTTTCCAAATTGTTATTCGTCCTGACCTTCTCTGCCAAAGTGAATGTAATCATTCCTTTATTGTTGCTACAATAGCCCTTTATTACCTTAATTATAATACTTATTTTTTCTTTGTTAATCACTTACTTGTCTGATTCCACTGTGGATTATGAACTTCTTTAGGAAACGACAGTGTTTTACTTACTTTTATATTCTTAATACCTAACGCGATACTTGGTACCTGTCACACGTGTTCAAAAGGTGAGATCATTTGTTATTTCCTTAATGACCTGGCTGTTGTCTTACATGAACAGTGAGGCATTTATGTTTGAAAATGAGATGACTAGGTCTAAGTCTTAGGGTGATAATCGTGTGAATCAAAAGAAAAAGGCAGATGTTTTTGGTAAGAACATACAAGTTAATGTTTTTGGGTTCCCTAGAGTGCAGAGAGATTTGGGGTTTGAGTCTCCATGTCTAAGAGAGTGGTAGTACCATTAGAAAAATGAAGCTGGGGGAAGTGGATTTGGGTAGATGAGTTTGGTTTTGGAGATGTTAGGTTTTGATTGAAAATGTTTATTTATTAACTAGTTTTAGATGGAGGACTGGAGATAAGGATTTCATAGTGGGCCAGTTGGATAACTTCTTCTATTATGTGCTCCATAGCAACCTACCTTATTATTATTGCTTGTTTAATGCCCATCTTTCCCCCAGTAGGGCAGGGAACACATCTTGTTCAAAGCCGTATTCTCAGTTATAAACACAGTTGTTTCACATGCTAAGCACTTAGTAAATAATTGTTCAGTGAATTAATGTCTGCACTGTTAGTTGATTTAAATGCATCCAATGTTGTCTTTAATTTATATTGCTACTTAGAATTATTAGTTTTAAAATTACCATGGTAATCAGTTTCCATAGAATCATTGGAACTTTAAACTTGTCGAGATCTTAGAAATCGTTGACAGGCCTCCCACTTGTAGCTTGGAACTACTCAAAGTCATTACTGACCACACTTCAGATTTAGCCATGTATAATATTCACTGATAGGTAGTCCATAATTACTTATTCAAAGGAATATGCATATAGTGCATGTCTTTCAGGCTGCTAACAAGATAGCAGGCTTGAATGGACTTGTGGAGGTTCTATACCAGTCTTCCTTGTGATTGGTCATTTCTGTCTTCTGTAGTACTTTGACCAGTGGCTGTGTGAAAGTCTCGCAATGAGATGAAATTTTATTTATGCTTGCAGGCAACATTAGGATTTTTTTTTTTTAATTGATTAACATGAGGTTCTGGATAAACTGCATTTTGTTTCCTCCTTCCTTGTCCATATTAGCATGGTGAATCATGCTGGTTGCAGGTTTGCCATTATTTGATAGTATAAATGTAAATAATAGACGTATTCTTATGAGCTATTGGGCTTAATTTAAACACTGTCTTCTATAAAACAAAGTTTGGAAAAGGTGTATCTGCCTGAGACTACAATCAGAGGATATAATTTTAAAATTCACAAAGTTTCATTTTTAAGATGTGGACGTTCATCATCAGATTAAGCTTCCAGTATTTTATTTTATAGCTTCCTGAACAGAGATGATGCACTTTTGTTTAGAACACATAACAAATATTCCCTTAATTTGAATTAGTTTTTTTTTTTTTTTTTTTAATTCTTGTTTGCTTTTCTTGTTTCAGTATCAAGATAAAGAGGAAGTTGTCTTATGGATGAATACTGTTGGGCCCTACCATAATCGTCAAGAAACGTATAAGTACTTTTCACTTCCATTCTGTGTGGGGTCAAAAAAAAGTATCAGTCATTACCATGAAACTCTGGGAGAAGCACTTCAAGGGGTTGAATTGGAATTTAGTGGTCTGGATATTAAATTTAAAGGTAAGTAAACCTTAATAGTCCTTACAATGCAATTTGGATTGTAGACGAGGGTTTCATATTTTGGCACTATTGACACGGGTGTTGGATAATTCTTTGTTGTATGGAGCTGTTATGTACATGTTAGGATGTCTAGCAGAGTCCCTGGCCTGTACCCCCCAGATGCCAGTAGCACCTTCTAGTTGTGGAAACCAAAAAAGTCACCAGACACTGCTAATTGCCATCAGTTGAGAACCACTACTTTAGACTCTAAAGTGTGTTTTAGTCTGTAAATGAAGTGTATTGCATTTAGGAAAGTATATTAGTAATTAACAAAGATTTCTTTTGAATATTTATAAGATAATAAAATAGATAATTGTTAATAAAATTGTATTTCCTTGACATATTTTCTTCTGAAAAGTGTTCTCTAGTAAACCCCCTGTTGATTAGACACATGTGGCCCAGGGAGACCTTCATAGATATTTAACAAAGTAATTTCTGGAGGTCTGAGGCTGTAATGGGATGCGTGGATACTTAAAATTCTTGTGTGAAGCCTCAAATTCAAACTTGTACCGTAGGCTTAACATGTATTATTTATCAGTGTTGTATTAATTTGTCCTGTTAATACCTATAGGATATTTAAATTTTAAGTCAAAGACTTGTTAAATTTGGGGAAAATACTTCACCTTATCTAGTTATTATGCAGGTATCCATTTATCAGGTCCTTTGAGTGTGTTTATACTTTTCATTTTTCTCTGTGAAGTTTGTCAGAGAGTGTATTTCCTGCACAGGCATTTTTAGCATGGTGAACAGAAGCTTGAGTAATTGAATTTTTGCAGAATCTTTGATGAGGTGTCTTGGTTTTTGAATACATCATAGATCCTGTAAACAGGAGCTTTGGATTTTAATCCTCCTCTTTTTTTTTTTTTGGTACTGTATTCATTTTAGTAAAATTGTTTACTGCAGTTTTGACTTCATTGTCTCCATGTGTAAGATGAATAGTAACTGACTTCTGGTATTTTTAGTACTAAAGATGTTATTATTTCAGTACTTTGGGGAGAAGAATGTCAATGAGATTTTAAAGATAATGTTACTTTAATTTCGATTTGTTAAATTTTATTCTTGTTTTTAAAATTGCTCAGTTATTGTTGAAAATAGGTATACAGTATCTATTTACATTCTCCCTCCTCCCCATCCCCCCATTTATAGTCTTTGGGGCTTAATTATAAAATTAAGTTGTGAATTTAAACCATAGTGGCATGGCCTGTAATTTTATGAATCACTGTAAACATACCTTTGAGGCTTATGTTTTAATTTAATTAGGTAATGTAAGTATTTAGTCACAAATAACGAGAAAACTTAAACTAGAAAATGTGATCTTTGAGATTTGGTACTATATGTAATCATCTGCTTTCTCTTTTTCCATATTTGGTGTACATTTCTAGTTTATTAAAGAGGAACCAACGAGAGAATAGGCAGAACTCCTGAATCCTACTTTGCTACTGTGTACAGATTTCATTAGTTTTTGAGATCCTCACCCATATTTACTAAAGAAGAGTACTTAATTCATCAATCTTTTTTTTTTTTTTTTTAATACTTTAAGATCTGGGATACTTGTGCAGAACATGCAGTTTTGATACATAGGAATACATGTGCCATGTTTGCTGCACTCATCAACCTGTCACCTACGTTAGGTATTTCTCCTAATGCTATCCCTCCCCTAGCCCCCACCCGCTGACAGGGCCCAGTGCGTGATGTTCCCTTCCCTGTGTCCATGTGTTCTCATTGTTCAATTCCCACTTATGAGTGAGAACATGAGGTGTTTGGTTTTCTGTTCTTGTGTTAGTTTGCTGAGAATGATGGTTTCCAGTTTCATCCATGTCCCTGCAAAGGATGTTAACTCATCCTTTTCTATGGCTGCATAGTATTCAATGGTATATATGTGCCACATTTTCTTTATCCATTCTATCATTGATGGACATTTGGGTTGGTTCCAAGTCTTTGCTGTTGTGAATAGTGCCACAATAAACATACATGTGCATGTATCTTTATAGTAGAATGATTTATAATTTTTTGGGTATATGCCCAGTAATGGGATTGCTGGGTCAAGTGGTATTTCTAGTTCTAGATCCTTGAGGAATTGCCACACTGTCTTCCACAATGGTTGAACTAATTTACACTCCCACCAACAGTGTAAAAGCGTTCCTGTTTCTCCCATCCTCTCCAGCATCTGTTGTTTCCTGATTTTTTAATGATCGCCATTCTAACTGGTATAAGGTAGTAGCTCATTGTAGTTTTGATTCACATTTCTCTAATGACCAGTGATGATGAGCTTTTTTTCGTATGTTCGTTGGCTGCATAAATGTCTTCTTTTGAGAAGCATCTGTTCATATTCTTCGCCCACTTTTTGATGGGGTTGTTTGTTTTTTTTCTTGTAAATTTGTTTAAGTTCTTTGTAGGTTCTGGATATTAGCCCTTTGTCAGATGGATAGATTGCAAAAATTTTCTCCCATTCTGTAGGTTGCCTGTTCGCTTTGATGGTAGTTTCTTTTGCTATGCAGAAGCTCTTTAGTTTAATTAGCTCCCATTTGTCTATTTTGGCTTTTATTGCCATTGTTTTTGGTGTTTTAGACATGAAGTCTGCCCATGCCTATGTCCTTAACGGTATTGCCTAGGTTTTCTTCTAGGATTTTTATGGTTTTAGGTCTTACGTTTAAGTCTTTAATCCATCCTGAGTTAATTTTTGCTTAAGGTGTAAGGAAGGGGTCCAGTTTCAGTTTTCTGCATATGGCTAGCCAGTTTTCCCAACACCACCTATTAAATAGGGAATCCTTTCCTCATTGCTTGTTTTTGTCAGGTTTGTCAAAGATCAGATGGTTGTAGATGTGTGGTGTTATTTCTGAGGGCTCTTTTCTGTTCCATTGGTCTATATATCTGTTTTGGTACCAGTACCTTATTCGGCAATCTTAAACCCCCTTTTATTAGTTCCTAGAGGCTGAGATGGAGAGATTATTTAAATAGAGGAATATGGTTTTCATGGGTAAAGAAGGGGGATTTATTTTCTTTTCAGACTAAGCTAAGCACTTTTAGATTAAAAAAAGAAGAGCTAGCCAAGTGTTATTCCCTGAGAGTTAGTGATTGCTAGGGGTCTTACCAAGTTTCCACCTCCAGCATGGATATGCTGCTAAAGAAGCTGCTAAATTAAGTGGTCCAGATGAAATAGTAGATGCTGATTAGATTTATCTTCTCCCTCTACTGTAGCTCTTTGCTTGCGGTGTTCAAAGATAAAGTCGATCATGCTTTGAAAAGTGTTGTAGGTTGTCATGTAGCCAAACATTTAAAAAATAGGATGCACCTTAGAGATTGTGTCATCCAATTCCCTCTCCCAGAAGCCCAGAGATAAAGTGATTTATTCGTGGTTTATCATAGCATACTAATAATAGAAACTGGAACATTATGTCTCTTGTGAACTATAGGAATATTTACCATGTATTCTTAATCTGTCATCTCTTAAATATTTGACTGTTAAAGATTCTTCTGAAGGCATATTCAAATAAAACAAAATTTTGGAAATGTGAAACCAGAGAAAACTATACGTACACATACATACACGTTTACATATGCATACACACACATCTTTTTTTAACCTGTTAGATTGTGTCAGGCTCCATGGATTGGTATCGTTTTGTAAAATGAAGATTACTAAAGAGACTATTTAAAGGAACTAATGATAGTCTAACTCTAATGCAGGATGCCTCTCACTTAAGATTTTATACACAACTTTTTCTTGCTAATAATCTTATATCCTAGCACTAGACAAAAATGCTAAATTGAGACCGTTTTAAGAAAATGCATTAAATATAGAAGGGCTGACTTAGGTTAGGCATCCTTGAACCTGGTTTGAATTCAGTACCCTCCAGTTTTAGAGGGTACCTCTTCGAACCTTGCCATCATAGTGTGGAAAGAAGAGGTGCTTTAGGGTCAGAGAGACTTGATGCATCCAGCTCTACCTCTGCTTACCTGTGTGGTCATGGGCAAATTATTCAACCTCTTTGATCTTGTATTGCTTATCTGTGAAGTGTGGGAAATAATATGTATTTGATAGAAGTGTCAGGTTTAAATGAGAATGCATGTAGAGCATTTATCACAGTTCCTGGTATATAGTTTATATTCGAAAAGTGGTAATTAGGAATAATAATAGCACATAGCATGGGTCTGTAGCTCCAGCTTGATTTTGTATTTGCGATTATGAAATGTTAGCTTATTGATTATAGACTTTGATTTATCCCCAAGCTGCTGTACTAGCCTGTTATAGTGGCACTCTTGTTCACCATTGCACCCTTAGCTGTTAAGACATAGTATGCTTTTAATAAATTGTCTAGCACCCAGACGGTTTGTGCCTACTTGTTGTTACGATAATTGGTTCATTATGAACATTAGATGATCTGGAATAGTAATTCTTAACCAGAAGAGATCACCACCCACCCGTCCTGCCCCTTCCCCCATGTGAGAATTCCTGCAGTATAATGAAGTGTGTTAATTGTGGAAAAATCAGTGACTTCTACAAGACTCCTTCCTTCTGTTTGTTTTATTGATCTTCCCTTGAATTTTTTTTCTTCCTTGAATTTCCCAACTTAACAGAGGGCTGAAATTATTTTACAAGTATTTTTTTCTTTAGAACTAATTGTTAAGTTGAGAGTACTGCAGATAGGAAGAGGCTGTTTAGAGCCTTATATATTTTTAGTTCAGTGATTCTCAATCTTGGCTGTTCTTATCTTCACTGTGCAGTATTTCCCTCCAGATATCTGCCTGGGCAATATAGGCCTGATTGCCAAAGGGTGAGGAAAAGGGACTGGGGGGATGGCAGGTTTATTTATTCAGCCAGAAGGTGTTTACTTCAGGTAATCCCCCATGCTGTTTTCAGTCCCTAGCTTCTGCTATTCCTGCTGTCCCTGATTCTGGAGCCCCTCTGGTTTAAGTTCTCTAGAGGAAGGTCCCACTGGTCTACTACAGGGATAGGTTGAGGGTACAGTATGTGTCTAGCTGTATGAAGAGTAGAGGAGGGGACCTGGCCATCCAACCCATTTGTGTACATATTTAATATTTTAATATAATTCCCTTTGTGTTCAGTCCTACATCTGTCCCCCTAGCTTTTGAGGTCTGTAGTGCCTCCAAGTCCTGAGTGTCTCTCGGATTCTGTGCAGTTCCCTCCGTTACAGGCATCACTCTCCTGTTATGTTTATTCCTGCTTTATTAGTAGTTTGTCATCTTACAGCTGTTTTCCATTTCCTAAAAATTTGTTAAAATCTTTTTCCCACGGCCGGGCATGGTGGCTCATGGCCTGTAATCCCAGCACTTTGGGAGGCTGAGGCAGGTGGATCACTTGAGGTCAGGAGTTCGAGACCAGCTTGGCCAACATGGTGAAACTCTGTCTCTACCAAAAAAATACAAAAATTAGCCGGGGACCTGTAATAATCCCAGCTACTTGGGAAGCCGAGGCAGGAGAATTGCTTGAATCCAGGAGGCAGAGGTTTCAGTGAGCCAAGACTGTGCCACTGCACTCCAGCCTGCACGGCAAGAGCAAAACTCCATCTCAAAAAATATATATATCTATGAAATATAGATATATATATATTATATCTATATTTTTTTCCCACCGTCGTCTCTTCTTTTTGTCTTTGTGGACTTAACATATTTTTTATTCCTTCACTGACATTTTAATGGGTTTTAGGAGAGAGAAGAAATATACTTGTGGTTAAATCTGCCTGTTTGTAAGTGGAAGTCTGGGAACTTGGTACAATATTTTGTCCTGTTGGTTTCAACTGAAGTGTTTTAGTCAGACCAAATAATTTGAATCTGAAATTTGTCAATTCTTATTACTGATTTCTTATACCTTGTACTAACTGCAGATTTGATAAATATGGGCATCTCTGTTTTTTGTTTTTTAAAGGAATGTATATGCATATATATTGTTCTGATTTTAACAGTGATATAAGTTCAAATACACAATTTAGTAACTACAGGAAAATATAAACCTGGATATAATTACCATTAACATTTTGTTGTATTTTCTTCAGTCTTTCTGTGTTTGTGTTTATCCACATTGTTTTAAATATGTGAAAGTTGAGTTCATTCTATATATATATTTTAAAGTTTATTTAACAAATCCTTATATAGTGCTTATTATGTGCCGGACACTGTTTTAAGCACATTCTAACTCATTTAGTAAGTTATATATAGTTTTTGTTCTACTTTTGTTCTCTTGACATTTTATGAGCTTGTCCCCATACTGTTAATTACTCTTTTAAATGTGGCTGCATAGTATTGTGTAACTTGGGTACTGTGATTTTTTTCCCCCATTTTCTTTCTTTACTTTGAGATGGAGTCTTGCTCTGTTGCCAGGCTGGAGTGCAGTGCAGCGGTGTGATCTTGGCTCACTGCAACCTCAAGCGATTCTTCTGCCTCAGCCTCCCAAGTAGCTGGGATTACAGGCACACACCACCACGCCCAGCTGATTTTTGTATTTTTAGTAGAGACGCAGTTTCACCATGTTGGCCAGGATGGTCTCGATATCCTGACCTCGTGATCCGCCTGCCTCGGCCTCCCAAAGTGCTGGGATTACAGGTGTGAGCCATCGCGCCCGGCCTTTTCTCCCATTTTCTAGTTGTTTGATATTTTGATCCTTCCTTCCATCCTTCTTTGGTTTTCTTTTTCTGCTATTGCCCATAAGTATTTCAGTACCTCTCTGAATCTGTTATTAGGATGAATTCTTAGAAGTAGAATTACTGAATCAAAGGGTATAAACATATTTCAGGCAGTTTTTGACACATGTTGCCAAATTGTCATTTAGAAAAAATTACACTGTTTATGCTGCTAGTCAGGTTGGTCAGTTAATCAATACTGTTTATATAGTTATTTAATTAACTGTGAATATATCAGTTTTTCCAGTTCATTGTTTTCCTCTAGTTCATTCAGCAGTTATTGAGTATCTTACTGCATTCCAGCACTATGGTAGGCTCTGGGTATGCATAGTTCAACCAAGAGCTCTAGCGTCCGGGGTCTTTAGGCCCTCTGAAATTGTACCTTAATTTTATGTGAATGTGCATTTTCAGGGGGTGGGCAAGGGAGAGATCACTTTCATTGGATTCTTAAAGGGGTGTGAGGCCCAAGGAAACTTAAGAACACTTTCTGTGAATATATTGACTCTTTTAATCCTTTTTTTCTTTTTCTGGAGACAGGGTCTTACTGTCGCCCAGGCTGGAGTGCAGTGGTCCCTCACAGCTTACTGCAGCCTCAACCTCCCCAGGCTCAGCCTCCTGAGTAGCTGGAACTATAGGCACACACCACCATGCCTGGCTAATTTTTCTGGTTTTTGTAAAGATGAGGTTTTGCCATGTTGCTCAGGCTGGTCTCGAACTCCTGGGCTCAAGGGAGCCCAGTCTGCCTTGGGCCTCCTAAAGTGCTGAGATTCCAGGTGTGAGCCAACACGATTGGCCTGATGCTTTTAATTCTTAACTCTGCGAAGGAGATAGCATAGATGCTGTCTCTTTTAAGGGAACTGAGAGGTTGATGGAAGTTAAATAACTTGCTTTTTATTCACATAGCTACTAGATACTAGAGCTCAGAATAAACCTCACCTTTCTGCCCATTTCTCTATAAATTTTTATATATTGATTTCTTTGAAGAGAGACTTTGCCAAGTGCTTCTGAATTAGAGGTAGACTATTTCTCATTTTCCAAATGTAATATTATCAAAAGAGAAGGTAAACAAAATATGGCATACTGTGTTCTTAGAGAACTCATGAATAATTACCACTTTCTTTTCTCAGTGCTTTCACTGCCTATTCAATTGTTAGCCTGGAGTTTTATTGGGAATTGATGGTAGATTATTGGTGTATAGTGTCCAGAATCTACCTAACCTTGCTTTCTGTTTGAAAAATAAGGTTAACATTTGCCACTTTACTACTTTGTTTTTTTCCCTCGTTAGAACTATTTACATTAGTAAACTCTTAATTGCATCTTTTTCAGAATTCATGGATGTGTGTTTCACCTTAGAAAGATACAGCCTATTATAATTTTAAAGCACTGATTTATGCTGGTAGATTTTTCAGATTGTTTTCCAGATATATAGAGGGCCGAATAATGATTTGGCATATTCATACACATTACATTAGTTACCTTCAAATTGGCTCCCTCCTGAGGGAGATGCTGTTTGAGTTGGGCAGCCAGAGACTCTTCAGTTATTTGCGATGTTCGTATTTGTCTACCTGCTTGGAAGAGGAATTTCATTAAGATATGACCAACCAACACCCTTTTTATATAGCCTGTCATAATAATAGATTTTCCCTTTTAACACACGTCGTTTCTAGACTTTACATGAGTTAAAGATATTCTTCAAGACCTCTTAGTCAATCCTTCTGAGAGACTCTGTTCAAAAATTTCATTTGTTTATAAACTGGCATTTTCTCCTTCTGTACAAACATACACACTATTCATACACAGATGCATGTGTAGGTACATACCCTAATATGCGTAGTGATTTCCTTTGCCAAATAAATGGAAAATTATGCTCTTAAAATTTTTTGTTTATTTGTTTAGTGCCTAGTCTGTGCAGGGTACTGAAGCAGGCATGGCTGGAGATAAAAAGGATATAATCAGTTATGGACAAAGCCCTCAAGACCTAATGGTGTTTTTGAGGAGCAAGATACTGGTATGAGGTAGAAAATGGTACAGGCCTACATGCCATAAGGGAGGTATGGGAGTGGGTATGAGAAGTGTGGGGAGTGGGGAGTCAGGGACTCCTTTGTGGAGGAAAGGGCTGGGGGATGGGGAGGATTTTAGACTGGACATTTTAGGTAGAGTTAACAGCATGAGCAAAAAAGTTCAGCGGCCAAGAGGGCACAGGGTGTGTAGGAATTGAGTTTGACTCGAGCGTAGAAGCAGATATATCAGTTGGGAAACAAAGAGTTGGACTAAAGTTCAGACTCTGAGGAATCTTTTAAAAGCTTTATACAGATTGGCCGGATGCAGTGGCTCACGCCTGTAATCCCAGCACTTTGGGAGGCCGAGGCGGGCGGTTCACCTGAGATCAGGAGTTCAAGACCAGCCTGCTAACATGGTGAAACCCCATTTCTACTAAAAATACAAAAAATTAGGCCTGGTGGCATATGCCTGTAATCCCAGCTACTCGGGAGGCTGAGGCAGGAGAATTGCTTGAACCCGGGAGGTGGAAGTTGCAGTGAGCCGAGATCACACTATTGCACTCCAGCTTGGGCAATAAGAGCGAAACTCCGTCTCAAAAAAAAAAAAAAAAAAGCTTTATACAGATAAATGCCATACTGTATATATCTTAGAGCTTCCTACTTATATCTACCACATTGTTAATGACCACTATCAATGAATATTTGTTTCTAACAGCAAGGAATTGAATGGCTTTGCAGAGGTAGCTGTGAGGTCCCCTACTGCCACTGTGGCCATTTGTTGTCCCTTAAACCTGGACCTTCCTTTGGTTCTGAATATCCCTTCTGTAGCTGCAGTTGCCTGCTGCCTTTTGTTCATTATCACACTCCATGGAGATCCCATTTGGGGATCTCTTGCTGCCAGTTTTTCTAGCTCCTGCTGTAGAAACTCTTTGGAGCAATCTCATTTTTTAACCCTCCATTGCTTCACTGCTCAGCCTCAGGGTTTTTTTGTTTGTTTGTTTGTTTGTCTTTGCCATCATGAAAATCCTAAATTCCTTGCTGCCTAGGAGGGCTTGGGCAGAAAGAAAATCTATGTGGGAGTCGTTGTTGGAGACAAATTAATTTTCTTCCCATGCTTTGAGGGTGAGAAAGTATTTCCCTGACATTCTTCCATGGGACTTCAATGTTTACTGCCATCTTTGGTGTTGTAGTTTTGGGGTACCCACTTTAGGTTGGTCTATAATATGGGAAGCTATTCTCTCTGTTAAGGATTGGGGAGACATACTGCTGGGTATCTTGAGTTATAAATTAGATTGCTATTTCTTTGAGCCACTAAATGATGTAGCTACAATTTATGTTTAAGAACTTTTAATCAATAAAGAGTTTAATAATGTTTCTTTAGAGAAATTGCATTTCATGTTTCAAATAACCAATGTTATAGTACAAATATAGTATAGAACTTAAAAACAAACTTGTGCTTGCTTTTTTGTTCTCGTTCAGGATGATTTCTTAATTTTTTTCTAATTGCTTAATATACCAAAACAACTTCTTTTGATTGACATCTTGAGTATTTGTAGGTTTTTTGGATTTTCTTTTGTTTTATTAGAAACATAGGTACATTTTTGATATACTAGGTTTATTAAGTTAGAAACCATCTGAATAGAATTATAGTAGCAGTATTTTTGAAAGCAGTCAGGGGTGGAAAATGACTCATCTTGAGGGGACTTTAAGGCAATTTATAAACAGTGATGCTTGCTGAATAGAGGTTTGCCTTTTAATCTTCCTGCTTACGAGTAATCGCTGGGTGTTTTCATAGAATCTGTGGCTTCCAGTAACTTGTCTTTCCAAGAATGTTAAAATCAATGTTGATCTCAGAGAGATCTTATAGCTAGAAATGGTTATCTCTGTTTATGATCATATTCTTGAGCTTTTGTGTATATTAAATAAAAACTTTGTTATGTGTTTAACCTTTTTTTGTTTTTAAAATCAATTTATTTTAAAGTTACTTTATAAATTTTCTTGTATAATTTTCTTTATATAAGGGATGATTTCACTTAGGTAATGTTTGAAAATAAAGATGATTAAAATTTTTTCATTATAAAAAGTCTTAAAGATACACAAAAAAAGGGAGGAATAGTACACTGAACCCACACATATTTATCACTCAGATTCAACTATTGTGAATAGAAGTTTTAACTTTAGGAAATGTTGGCTTTTTTTTTTTTTTTTTAATGTAACTATTTTGCAAACTAGTGGGCTAATTTGCAATTTTTATTTTATGCAGATGATGTGATGCCAGCCACTTACTGTGAAATTGATTTAGATAAAGAAAAGAGAGATGCATTTGTATATGCCATAAAAAATCATTACTGGTACCAGATGTACATAGATGATTTACCAATATGGGGTAAGTATTGTATGTTGTATTTAAGATTTGGGAAAATTTGCATAATCAGAATTTATATAATGACTCTGTTAAGGTGATTGTGTACTGGATCATGATGTAAATGTGTTTTCACTATTTTTTACAGAATGATTTTAATACCAGTTTTATGGTCACCTGTTGCTTGAAGAATTTTTGACATTGCCATGCCTTACATGAAACTTTCCTAAAATTTAACTTTTATATAGTATAACTTTTCAGATTCAAGAATGAGAAGGTGCTTAGAACAATCTAAAAAATTCTTCTGCTTCCATTTTTTTCATATCTTATTTTAATTTGTTCTTTTAAATACAATTAAAGGGACTAATAGGATTTTGAAGTTTCATTCTCTTTTTCTCATGTTAGTACTGTGGTAGTATGGTTTCTTGGTATGATAGTTTCTTGAATGGCTTATTTTGCTAAAAAATATTTATGTTTTTGCTCTTATTTATCCATATTAATGGAGAAGAGCTATGGAATAGTTAATGCCAATTTATGAATAATCCAAAATCATTTATGTTGGACTTGATTAAATTATTTATAATGCAAAGCACAGCCAGCTGTCATGGCCAATATGTTTGATCACATTTTTCTCTAATTGTTTCTTTCTTTTGTCTCTGGAAATCTGCTGTTATGTATAATGAATGTTTCTTCTAATGCTTAAAATTGTTAGCAGATTACTGTCATCATAAGCAGTATACTATCAAAGTCTGAACATATCAGATCAGCGTTTAATATCATACTAAGATGAAATTTAGAAAGTTAATATCAAGAGATAATTATATGCATCATCATTACTCTGTTGCATGTTAATTAGGTATATGTAGTAAGTATATCATATAAATGACTGCAGTTACTATTATGGTAACACAGACATTTCTCTGATCCGCTCTGACAGTGATAGGAAGATGTGCTGAATATTCACTGAAGGTTTTTCTGAGCCTGTAGTTCAGGGAAACCCATTGGTTTGGGCCTCCCTCATATTTGAGAGAACAGTTTTCTTCCCTCTTGTTTTCCCTTGCGTACAGGTTTGTGCATGAGGCCATCATAGCTCATTGTATCCTCAAACTCCTGGGCTTAAGTGATCCTTCTCCCTTGGTCTCCTGAGCAGCTGGGACTACAGGTGCACACCATCATGCCTGGCTCTTTTTTTTTTTTTTTTTTTTTTGGTGTGTTTGTAGAGACAAGGTGTCTTGCTTTATTGCCTAAACTAATCTCTAACTTCTGGCTTCAAGCAATCCTCTTGCCTCAGCCTCCCAAAGTTCTGGGATTATAGGGATAAGCCATCATGCTTTAGGTTTTTTCAGTTATAGCTGTGGGGCTCGTTAGCAACAGTGGCAACTGTGCTTTCCCGTGTTAAGTTTATTATAGCCCTGGGATTTTAGAATATGCCCTGTTTCGGGAAATACTTTTGGATGTCCTTGAATGTCTGAACCATGGAGAATTCTTGTCAGAAAAAAAAAAAAAAAACAACTTTGTATCTGACTTTTTGTGGAGTAAAGGTTTTGGAGTCTTTTAAAAGCCTTTTAGAGAGTAGCTTCTTACTTGATATAATTATGTCTTTACCCCCAAAGTCTGGTTTTCAGAGGTAGGTAAATAAACTTTAATGAAATTAATTATTGGCTGGGCATGGTGGCTCACGCCTGTAATCCCAGCACTTTGGGAGGCCAAGGTGGGCGGATCACTTGGGGCCAGGAATTCGAGACCACCATGGCCAGCATGGCGAAACCCTGTCTCTACTAAAAATACAAAAAATTTAGCTGTGCATGGCGGTGCACACCTATAGTCCCAGCTACTTGGGAGGCTGAGGCACAAGAATTGCTTGAACCCAGCGGGTGGAGGTTGCAGTGAGCCAAGATTGCACCCTTGCACTCTTATCCAGCCTGAGCAACAGAGCGAGACTCTGTCTCAAAAAAAGAAAATAATAATTAAATATTAGAAGGATTTCATGCTGGTGTGGTGGCTCACGCCTGTAATACCAGCACTTTGAGAAGCCAAGGCCAGGAGTTTGAGACCAGACTGGGCAACATAACAAGATTCATCTCTACAAAAAAATAAAACATTTACCCAGGCGTGGTGGCACTTGGCTGTAGTCCTAACTACTATAGAGGCTGAGGTAGGAGGATTGTTTGAACCCAGGAGTTTGAAACTGCAGTGGGCTATGATTGTGTCACTACACTCCAGCCTGGGTGACAGAGTGAGACCTTGTTTCAATAAAAAATAAAGATAAAAGAAGGATTTCATTATCCCCCTACAATCCCAAGCAAAACAAAACTATACTCCTTGAATTTGTACCAATTAGAATCACTTTGGTTAATAAATAATATTTTATAAATATGATTATATTTTTCCCTAATACTTACTAAAGCGTAAGGGGAAGGCCCTAAGGAGTAACTAAGAGCATAAAGCTATTGGGAACTGTTTAGGCTTGGGTGGGGAACATTGGACAAATAGCTGGCAGTCTGAGGGCATGAGAGATGTATCCTCAGCTACCACCTATAATATTTCCCTAACATTGTGGATCTTTTTTTCCAATATCCCAAATTATGATTGAAGTGATAATTTTAAACTGTATCCTTATTACCATTTATCTTCACCACTCCTTTTATTTTGCTGACTTCCCAGGGACAGGTCCAGTAGTTGAGGTATAAAAAGGAGACATGTTAAGTTTTGGTACCCATATATACATGTGTACATCTTACTGGGAATGGGTAGATCATAGGTTATTAGAGAAAGTACTAGACTAGGGATCTGGAAACCTTGATTTTAATTTTGGTTTGACCACTAATAGCTGGGTAACCTTGGCAGATGGTGAGGTAAGCACTTCCCTGAAATTTTGAGATGTTGGGGAGTTGTATTAGTCCATTCTAACACCACTATAAAGAAATATCTAAGACTACGTAATTTAAAAAGAAAAGAGGTTTAATTGGCTCACGGCTCTGCAGGCTATATTGGAAGCATAGCGGCATCTGCTTGGCTTCTGGGGAGACCTTACAATTTTACAATCATGGCAGAAGGTGAAGGGGGAGCCAAGAGTGGCTAGGGAGGGAGAGAGGGTGGAGGTAAAAAACAAAACAAAACAAAAAAAACTTAATGAGCTTTTAGCTTGTAGGATATTTTAAATATTAAGTGGTATTACCTTGTATAAAGTGTTTTTTGTTTTGTAGGTATTGTTGGTGAGGCTGATGAAAATGGAGAAGATTACTATCTTTGGACCTACAAAAAACTTGAAATAGGTTTTAATGGCAATCGAATTGTTGATGTTAATCTAACTAGTGAAGGAAAGGTGAAACTGGTTCCAAATACTAAAATCCAGATGTCATATTCCGTAAGTATTCAAACAGTTTAATGTAGGAAGTAGTGTTTGTGACCCAATGTCAACAATATGTGGCTTTGAACTTTAGTAAATGAAAATGTAGCTTGAAATGGGATGCAACAGAATATTATTAAAACTGTATTTTCTCAGTGTACCTAAGTAAGCCTCCTAAAAGCAAAGAGAGGATTTGCTTCAGGTCTGTAGTATTAGATACCAGTTATGCCTTTGCAGGACCTAAACCATTTAGTACAGCCAAGTTTACTGTTGTAACTGGGTAATTAGACTAACCCAGTCATGTATTTTTATGGTTACATTTTTAGATTGCAGTGCTTCATGTTGTTTCCCTTTCCTTTTTAATGTTGCAGATAGAAGTGATGCTGTATTGAAAGTTGCTGGATAGATATAGTTTATCATGGATTGCTCTGTCAGTTGGAATAATATACTCCTGCACAGTGAGAACTTGTCAGAGCCTTTTAACAACTGTCAAGCTATTTATTTTCTCTTAGGCTTAAAAATAGTGGAAATGAGAGAGAAATTCAGTGTAGGTAGCCTCTCTGCCAGTTATTGCCTCGTAACTGGAATGAGTCCATTGCTAGTAGTCAAATTTTGAAAGTTTTTCAAGCCTTGTGCATATGTACCTGATGCAAATAATCCTTGTATAACTAAACTTAATGAAGAAATTTTATAGTTGTAATAAAAGTAATGCAGTCTAAAAATAAAGATGTACAGATTCTTTTTTTTATTATTCATTCAAATATTTATTGAGCAGCTAAGGACATACAAAGGTGATTCAGAACATGGTCAGAGGAGAGGCGAATGCACAAGTAATAGAAAACAAAGGGCAAGGTTCACTGAATCACAGCAGTCAGAAGAAAGTGCTTTAGGGAACCAAGAGTGAGATTGTTTCCAGCCTGAAGAGGCATCCGTGGCAAATCAGAAAAGGAGATTGAGATTAAAATAGAAGACTTCAGTCTGGATTGTTGATGATACTCAGTATGGACTATATGTGTCTCTCCTTTTCCTTTCTCCCCATCTTTGGGCTTAATTTACCAGTAGTGCCCTGGACTGTTCAGTGCACTTTTTCTATACTTGCTTGCATTTTTGCTTTAATGTCTTCTACAGAGCTAGGTCCTTTTGGTATTTTAGGAGTTTTTTTTTTCCTGTTTTTGAAGGATTTTTGTCCTTTTGATCTTAGTGTTGATGGTTTTGAGTCTTTTCCATTCTGATGTGACTTTTGTGCATTTTTGGCTGGATTATCTCGTATAGATTTCTTCACTGGTGCTTTTTCTTCAGTTTCCTCATCAAAATCATCATCATCATCATCATCTTCATCAGCAGCAAGTTTTACTTTTTTCTGTGGAACCTTGCTACCACCTCCAGAGACAGATCACTTTCTAGATATCCTTAAGAGTTTCACCTCCTCCTCTTCATCTTCTGATTCTGCATCTTCCTCCACAGCTACTAAGTGCTGTCCACTAATATGCACTGGCCCTGAACCACACTTCAGCCATAAAAGCACTGGTGGTGTGATTTCAAAGCCCCCAAGGGAAACCGTTGGCTGTGCTGACATTTTCAAAGGTGCCAGTGTTACTTAATTGGACTGCCTTCGTAATTCATTGCCTCTGCTTCAACAATGTGCAATTCATCCTTTGCACCAGCCCTTAAACTAACCGTTCTTAAAGATAATTGGTGCTCATTTTCATCATTATCCACCTTAAAGTGATAATCTTTGTTGGCCTTTAGTTCACAACTGAAAAGATAGTTCTGGGGCCTCGGGGGGCTTGTGTCCGTGTCCATCAAAGCTTCCATGGGGTGGCAGCACGCACTTAGGTGGGAGAGAAGGCAGACGGAGATAAATGATTTCTGCTCAAGAGAACAGACGCGCAGGACAGAATCACACCAGGCAGATGTACAGATTCTTATTTTAATTGATTTAGACACTTGTGATATGAGCTTATACTAATTCAATTCATATCACATTTATCAGGTCATAATATGTAAGTCAACAAAAGTAAACAGTCCTTGAGAACTGAAATCACCCCTCTGAGGAAAGTTGTTAAGTTTTGTCAATAAACAGAAAAGTTGATTAGTTTTATCATAACTGTTTCCACTTCTCATGTTGTAAGTACCTTTCCTCCATTTCTCTAGTGAATTTTAATTCTAAGTGTGTGTAAATAGTTCTATATTTTGCCCAGAGTTTTGTCATCAGATTATTAATTTGTTTACTAGCCTTTATTTTCAAATGAAAAATTTTTTTTTAGGTAAAATGGAAAAAGTCAGATGTGAAATTTGAAGATCGATTTGACAAATATCTTGATCCGTCCTTTTTTCAACATCGGGTAGGTAAATAGTGTATTTTAAGACATTGATTATGTGCACCAATTCGTTCAACAAACATTGAGCATCTGTCATTTGCAGGGCACTGTGTTGAGGACTGTGGATTAAAAGATTTAGCTAATGGTGATTTAAAGTATGAGCTTGACATCATAAGGGTGATGGGGAGTTGGAGTAAGGGTGATGGGGTGAAGGAGCAATCAAAAACTTCCTTCTTTGTGCTTGTGGTTTAAACCAATTAAGAGATATACAAAGAAGAATATAACATACGGGAAGCCAAAATATCACTAATAAGGTGAATGTTAGATGGCTGCGTTGCGCAATGGATAGCGCATTGGCCTTCTAATGAGGTGAATATTGGAGAATGTGGCTTATATCTGTCTGTGATCAAGTGGGCTTCTTACTATTGAAACTCAGAATTAGACTTAACACACTCAGAGAGTATATTATAGGCTTCCCTACATGGGCACTTGCCCTTATACAACTTATGGTGTGAGAAAGAGCAGAATGTATGCATCAGAAGGAGATAATGAGAGAACGGATTGAGATCAGGAATTTCTGCTTGTGGAAATCCTTCCATGTAGAAAGAAACATCAAGAATGGGAAGAAATGGCCCCCCACTTCCCCAGCCCCCACCGACAGATACTCGCTGAATTTTAGTTTATAAAGCCGGTGGCATTAGTGTTGGTTTTGTACAGGTAGTTTTGATTCTCTATAGCAAAAATCACACTTTGTTTTGGTGATTTCCTCCTCAAGGATGGAGATAAAAAGACAAGGCATAAGGGGATATATCTGTTCTTCTGAATTTCTTCCTGAATTGCTGCTTCTTTCTTTTGATCTAATCTTTTGGACTAGAATTTTAGAGTTTATTAATTACCTATTTTTGAGATGGCCCATAAGTTTTTGTTGTCTCAGATTTACATATTACTGTTACGTTCCATTCTTAGACTCTACCGGAACTTACCACTACTTCTGATCTTCCTCAGGGTTCAAAGATTTTAACAATTAAGCTATTTGGGATTTAGTCTTTTTTTTTTTTTTTTTTTTTTTGAGACAGAGCCTTGCTCTGTCCCCTGGGCTGGAGCGCAGTGGCACGATCTTGGCTCACTGCAACCTCCGCCTCCTCGGTTCAAGTGATTCTCCTGCCTAAGCCTGCAGAGTAGCTGGGATTACAGGCACACACCATCATGCCCGCCTAATTTTTATATTTTTTTTAGTAGGGGTGGGGTTTCACCATGTTGATCAGGCAGGCCGGTCTTGAGCTCCTGACCTCAAGTGATCCACCGCCTCAGCCTCCCAAAGTGCTGAGATTACAGGCCTGAGCCACCGCGCCCTGCCTGGATTGTCTTTACTGAAGGATTTAGCGTACTACTCTTGGAGCTAAAATTTTCTCCCCTACCTCAATCCCCACCTCAACCCCACCTGCTGTGTGTTCTCCTCGAGTATAATGCTCAGGCAATCCTCAGTAGGGTATGGACACAGATAATTTCAAGATTTAGATAACATTTGAGGATATGAAGGCTCTTAACTGGCACTCCCTACTGGAACTCTTAGGTCTGCCTTGTTTCTAGCCCCACTGGACATTGACAACTTAGGGGAAAGACTGCCTTTTAGTATTTTCACTATAGAATGGTATACTGTATTTATTACTTCAACACATATTAATTGAGCACCTGCTATCTGCCAAGCACTGTATTAGGTAAGTAGGATACATTAGAAAATAAAGGTAAAGATCTATACCCTCTAGGAACTTACGTTCTAGTCGAGGAGACGTGAAATAAACACAATAAGTAAAACACACTTTATTCAAAGAGAAGTGTGTCAAAAAAGAAAAAGTAGACAGCAGAACAAGAGTACCAGGGGTCGGGTAAGTTGCAGTTTTATATTATGTAGTCAAGGTAAGCCTCTGAAATGGACTGTTGAACAAAAGCTTGAAGGAGTTGAAGGAAATAAAGAATGTGGATATTTGGGGGAAAGAGTATTCCAGGCGGAAGCAACACCATTGAAAAGCCTATTAAAGTGAGGATATGCTTATTGTGGTTTGAGGACTAGCAAGAAGTTGAAGTCAGAGAGGTAGCAGGAGCCAGATCATCCATGGTCATTTTAAGGACTGTAGATTTTACTCTTGAATGCAAAGGGGGCAGGGGAGCACTGTAGTGTTTTCAGCAGGGGGGTAACAAATCTGACTTGTTTTTAAAGGGTCAGATTGTTATGTGGGTTCAGGAAGTCAAGGGTAGAAGCAGGGAGACCAGTGGAGAGGCTGATGTAGCAATCCAGATAAGAGGTAAGATAACTCAGATCAGGGTGGTAGCAGGGTAGGTGATAAAAAGATGTTAGATTGTGAGTATATTTTGAAGTTAAAGCTGGCGGCATTTCATGATTGATAGGAAGGTGAAGAAGGGTTGAGACAAACTCTAGGGTTTTCAGTCTGAGTGGAGCTGACATCACTGGGGCTGTATTTGGAGGAGATTTAGGGGGAAGATTAGGGTACAGTTTGGGACATGTTAGTTTTGGTGTGTCTGTACGATACCCAAATGGAGATATTGACCAGCAAATTGGATATATGAGTCCTGGAGTTCAGGAGAGAGGTCTGGGCTAGAGATACAAATTTTGCAGTAATTGGCATATAGATCATATTTGTAGTTATGAGACTGGGTGTAATAATTGCTAAGGAAGGGAGTTGTAGAGAGAGAAGAGGACCAAGGACTAAGCCCTGGGTGCAGTAGTAAGAGTTTAGGAAGAACAGGGGAGTTCAGTTAAGGGCTTTGGGGGAAAAAAAAAAAGTATGGTGTTCTGAATGCTGAGAGAAGAAAGTGTATCATGGAGGATAGAGAGATTAGCTCTGAATTTTTGCTGATGGGTCAAGTAAGATGAGCACTGAAAAGTGACTATTGGATTAACCTGGAGTCATTGGTGAACTTGACAACGATTTTGGTATAATGGTGGGGCATTCAGAACCTGAACAGAGCTGCTATAAGAGAGAATGGGAAGAGAGGAACTGGAGACAGCAATTATGGACTTGTGAGGAGCTTGGCTGCTAAAGGGAGCAAAGAAATGGTGCAGTAGCCAGTGTGGAAAATGGAATTAGGAGATTTTTCTTTCCTTTGTTTTTGTTTTAAATGTAAGAAAAACATTAACTTTATATGCTGATGGGGTTCAGTGGAGATTGCAAAACTGGCAATGCAAGAGAAAAAGGAGAGAAATATTGCATCGTTTTCCTTAAGTAGAAGGAGGGGATATGATGTACTGTACAAGTATAGGGATTGCTTCTAATACAGTGACTAACAGCACAGGCAAAGGAGCTAAAGCTGAATTCAAACTCTGATGCTTTGCCGCTTACTATGACCTTGGTTAAATTATTCAGTTCTTCAGCTTCTGTTCCCTTAATAGTGAAGCCAGGATTATAGTACCTTGCAGAGCTGTTGGGGAATTTCACATTGATATAAAGCACCTAGTTAAGTGTTTGGCACACAGCAGGTAAGAGGCAGTATTGTTGGTATAGTTATTTATCTCCAGTTGCATTCTAAAATTTATGACAAATTGAGGGTGCAGCTTCAGGATTAGTGACACTAGAGGGTGCTGGCATGCAGCAATTAGTAGGGTTAGTAAACCCCTTTGTGATACCAGGTTTCTTTATTTTTAAGAAGTATTTTCCCTGGTATAATAATTTCACAATTATACAACATCTCATAATTTTTAGAATAAAGGAATATTATAAAATTTCAGGTTATTACATTATAATAATGTATATCTTAGATTAGAAAATAGCAGAGCCTTGTTAGAAATTTCAACATTTTATGTGTGTCTAATTAGTATAGTTACTAGTAACTATATAAAACTTCTTTTATTTTAAAAAATTTGATAAATCAACTAAAAGATGATATGTGTCATTTTTCTTTCCCTCTTGAGCTTTCCTGGGTTAACATCTCAGGGTGGGAACAAAATCAAATCTTTGGAAAATCATGGACTGCTTTTATGAACCTTAAATGATACTTTTACAATAAACTCAGATTTATATAATCTTTTTTGAGCAAACATTTCAAAAAGCAATGCATTTCTTGGTTCCTTTATAATTTTACTGGATACTCAATAAATAAATTGTTGAATGAAGTAAGGAATAGTCTTCTGAAGAGGCTGTCTCCTGTTTTTCAAGAAGAGCCATAGAGTTTATCCCGTTGCTGAAACCTCAGGGTGGATAACAGAGCCAGGACTACCCTTCAGCTTCATGCACATATTCAGCACGTTAGCCCAAGTTAATATATGTCCTAATCATACACAGCAATACATATGTATGTACCTGTAGAATTTTAGAGCAGGAGGATATCTATGAAGAACCAGAATATGTAGATAAGAGGTTTCATGGAGGGGAAGGTACTTGTGTTGGAATATAAAGACTGGGTAGAATTTGCTAAGGGGAGTAGAAATAGATCCTATGTGAGAAGAAATTATAAGAAAAATACAGAGGTGGAAGTGAGTATGAAGTTCTTGAAGAGGGATAAGCCTTATTGGAACATAGAATATAATGGAAAGAAAAGTTGACTAGATAAGGTGAGATGGCCATATTACAGGGAGTATAGAATATTGGAGAAAATAGTTTAGATTTGATATGAGAGAAATAGGGTGTACAACTCTAAATTTTAGAGTAGAGGAGTGATATATGAACATGCTTTGGAAAGATTTCATTGATGGCTTTTTACAGGATAAATTGAAAGGAAAGGGAGAGACCAAAAAAAAGGCCAACTAGGAGGCCATTAGTGCTATCAAGGTATGAGGTGATGGTATAGGAATGAAGCAGAATGGATAGATAGAAGTCATTTTGAAGAAAAATACATGCTTGATATTACCTATGAAAAATTAAGGAGAAGGAAGAGCCAGAGGTAATTGTAAAATTTCAAAGCCAAATGTTAGTACCATTAGCAGAAGTTAGAGAATCAGAAACAAGTGTTATATATGAGGTGGAAGATTATGAGTGTACTTTAGGGCAGTCTGAGTCTGCAATTCCAGAAAGACATTCAAGTGGAAATTATTGTAGTTAGCAAAAGCCTGAAACGTGAGTGAGAAAGAAGACTAGCGATTTGGGGTGGGTTGGTAGGTCTGGGCGAGGGTGTTATCATCATCATTGGAATGCTGGTTAAAAGTTCTGAGAGCCTAAAGAAGTCACAGCAGAGTACTAAGACTGGATCTTTTGGAGAAGTTCACAAAGGATGGGAGGAGCCAGCATGGAAGATGAAAGAGGAGAAGCAGCGGTCAGTGAAGTAGGATGCTGTAGTGTCAGGAAAGGTCAGATGTGGCAGAGAGATCAAGGAGAGTGAGGCAGATAATTGGCTGCTGAATCAGTTTAGAAGTTCATTGCAGGCCTTTGAGAGAAATTTTGTGGCGCAAAAGTGAGATTGTATTGTGTTTTGGAGGAAGTGAGGGAAGAACTGGAACATGTCTCCTTTTTGAAAAGTATTGACATTGAAAAGATCAGGAGGTGAGAAGATGAAAAGAATGAGGGGCAAAAGATGAAGCAAACACTTCAAAAGAGAATAATAGCAGTAACAATAACTTTTAGATTTTATTTAGTGTTTATGATGTGCCAGGCACTATACTATTTGCTTTACCTTTATTATTTAAACTTTATGACAACCCCAGGGAGTAGACATCGTTGTAGATAAGGACCTTTGGAGATTGCTGATGGCTAGTGAAAGGTGGAGGGGTTGGGATGCAAAATGAGAGGAGAAAAAAACACCTCAAAAAGTGGATGTGGAAAGGTTGTGTCATAGAAGACAGAATTTGCTTCAAGGAAAGGCGGCAGAAAGGATGGCATTGGGGCCTTGAAGAGAGGAGAGAAATTTGGGGACTATCCCTAAAGATCTTTTGGGAATTAAAATGTAAATAAAGAAATAACTGGCCAGTGCTACAGACCTAGTTCAAATCAGATGTGCTACATTTTGAGTAGTACCTTGTGATTATGAACCAGAATCTAGATGTAATATTGTAACAAATATGTGGATAAACTCAAAGCCAAGAGCTTCAAGAACATTGAGGAACTAAAGAATGCCTCAATATTCTATGGAACATGGATTTGGAAAGGGCTGAATAATGATGGTGACAGGGTGAGGATGAACTAATCTGGAGCAAGTGAAGCAAATCATTCAGGATGGTGACCTAAGTCCATGGCAGCCAGCTATAATAGTTTAGTCTTAGTATTTTAAGGAGGTTTTCAGATTGTTCAATTAGAGGGAAGGGAACTAACATTTACTGAGTATCTAAGGTGCCGTACTTTATATATACATTATTAAGCCCTACAAATCAGTTACAGGATAAGTATTATCTCCTCCATTTTCCAAATGAGAAAACCACGGTCACATAGCCAGAAATTGGCTATGTTTGACTCCAGAGTCCATGTTTCTTCCATGTAATGCTGAATAGCATACACTATATGGCCAAATTGTACTTTTTTTTAAACAATAAATTTGATTTTGAAAATTCATATAAATGGTAGCATGTTTTCAACATATGGGAGCTTATTGTAAAGAAAGCCAATCCCCTTGGCATAATGAATACTCAAAGTGTCTGAAATTTGGATTTTTGTCTAAAAGATTTAATTAAAGACTTTTTTTTTTCTTTGCATTAACATCCAGTTGTCCTCATGGAACCTATGAATTTTGTGGCTGATATTGCAGGTTGGTAACATTTTATTTTCTGTTATTTTAGATTCATTGGTTTTCAATTTTCAACTCCTTCATGATGGTGATCTTCTTGGTGGGCTTAGTTTCAATGATTTTAATGAGAACATTAAGAAAAGATTATGCTCGGTACAGTAAAGAGGAAGAAATGGATGATATGGTGAGTAAACATTTACATTATATTTGTAGAAACATTTTAATTGAGTGTTAAGTTTTAAATGTTGGGAGGTAGGTCATAATTTCTTATCGGAAGTCTTTGAGTTTCCACAATTCAGGATTTTTAGAGTTAAGAAAGATGTAAAATGTCCCGTGTGGTCTGTAACCATGCCCTGTGATCAAATAATATTAATTTTTTTTCAGCAAAACATAAGAACATTCACCCGAAGTGGGATAAATAAATAGTGTAACCTCTTGGTAGTTCAAGCCAAGTTTTGCCGCCAAGTAAGAATGTGTCTAATACTGTTAAATATTGCTTAAAATTCAGGGAATGGGTAGAAGGATTAATTTATGTTCAGTTTAGTGGGTTCAGAGGAAAGATTTGTTTTCTAAGTTCTTTTACTAAGTTAGAGAACAAAAAGTGTGTTATATAGAGTGCTAGCTAATGGATATTCGGTATAGGTATACTGTATCATTAAATAAATTTAGGAAATTTGTTTTAAGAGACAGGCTGGAGTGTAGTGGTGCGATCATAGCTCACTGTAACTTCAAACTCAAGAGCTCAAGTGATTGTGCCACCTCAGCCTCCTGAGTAGCTAGGACTACAGGAACAAGCCCCCACCCCTGGCTATTTTTTTATTTATTGTAGAGATAATTTCACTATGCTGCCCAGGCTGGTCTTGAGCTCCTGGCCTCAAGCGATCCTCCTGCTTTGGCCTCCCAAAGTGCTGTTATTATAGGTATGAGCCACTGTGCTTGGCTTGGGAAATAGTTTAAAATTTTAAATTTTAATATACTAGGGCATATTGTGAAGTATCAAAGGGTGGATAAAGCATTTGGTACCTCTTAACTGTATCTGATTAGGATTTTCCCCACCAAAACAGATTACCTTGAGGGACTGCTATTCCTCAGGAAATATTGTTTTAGAAGCAAGCTGTGAGGCCGGGCGCGGTGGCTCACGCCTGTAATCCCAGCACTTTGGGAGGCCGAGGCGGGTGGATCACGAGGTCAGGAGATCGAGACTATCCTGGTTAACACGGTGAAACCCCGTCTCTACTAAAAATAGAAAAAATTAGCCAGGCGCAGTGGCGGGCGCCTGTAGTCCCAGCTACTAGGGAGGCTGAGGCAGGAGAATGGCGTGAACCCGGGAGGCGGAGCTTGCAGTGAGCCGAGATCGCGCCACTGCACTCTAGCCTGGGCGAAAGAGCAAGACTCCGTCTCAAAAAAAAAAAAAAAAAAAGAAGCAAGCTGTGTTAGAAACTGTTTAAGGAGCACTTGCTTACTAAGGTTACCAAGTAAAAATTGAATTCTTTTTAAAAAAATGTATATAGACTGTTAAATAAAAACATTCATATCGAATATTTCCCCCATATGTTTTCTTAGATTCTAGGCGCTAAAGGACATTTCTGCATTCTTAGGGGATCTAGTACTGGTTTTGATACCCTTCTCTTTCATTTCTCCACCTAGCCCGATTGTATATGAGCTACAGCTATGATGTGAATAGCAAGAATAGTGTTTGAAAGTGACATTAAGAGAGTCAGTGCACTGTTCTCCCAATTTGACCATTTCTTTTTGTTACTAAATCTTTTCTTTTTCCGTTATTTGAGATTCTCTGAGCACAACCAGAAGTCAACTTCCTGAACCTCAGCATTTTAACATTGTTATTAAGGCAGTGATCATTCTAAGTTTGGAATATATTTTCTCAATATTTTGTATTTCTTTAAGTAGCTATAAATTTGGAGGGAGGAAACTTACAACTGTAATTTTTACATACTTACTATGTTTTAGTTTGATTCTGAATGATTTGCTTTTCTCTCTATATATATATTTGTATATAGGATAGAGACCTAGGAGATGAATATGGATGGAAACAGGTGCATGGAGATGTATTTAGACCATCAAGTCACCCACTGATATTTTCCTCTCTGATTGGTTCTGGATGTCAGATATTTGCTGTGTCTCTCATCGTTATTATTGTTGCAATGATAGAAGATTTATATACTGAGTAAGTGCCTGCATTTAACTGTATTATGTCTTTATTGTTCTTGAATAGTTTTAATCACTGGAATCTTTTAAGTCAATCATAATTAAATCGTTACTTATTTCCTTTATCTTACAATTTATGATAAATATCATAAATGCAGACAGACAAATAATGAACAGTAATCTGTATTTTTCTGTTACATGCCAAAACTTAGTAGCATTACTGAACATTGTGGTTAGTTATAAAGGTTATATGTTCCATTAAAGATATGAACAGAGGTTACTTTCAATCCAGAGCTGTTTGACAAAGTAAATAGGCTTTTTTTTCTAAAGTTGAAGATCCAATTAGAGCTTCATCAGAAGTTCAAGAATTTCAGTTACTAAGTTACTTCATATTTACCTTCAGAACTGGAAAACATCAGAGTAGAAGAAAGCACTGTAAATAATAGTAAAAAAAAGTGATGAAAAAGTCACATAAGGTTAGAAAAATAATTGATGACTTCTTTGAAAAAAAAACTCCTAGGTCAGTATGCATCCTATCTTGACATGAGTTTTGGTAATTCTTTCTTTGCAAACAAAACCATTTGTAAGAAATTCTTAATTTGAGGTCTTTGAATTATGTGAAAAAGTTATACATTCACAGGAGATCTCAGGTCCTTATTCAGTGCTCAGAAAGCCACAACCTCTATGAAGCAAACACACTCTGGTGCCTGGATGGTAGCGATTATAATTCAGGCATTTCAGGTGCGGTCTTATGAAGTCCTCCTTCAGAATGACACTTTTCTCTAGTTATATTTCATGCCTCTGTTTTAGTTCATAATGCACTCTTTCCTCTATATGCCTGGCATTTGATGGGCAAGCAATAAATCCTTGCTGAAAGAATGGCTCTTTAGTTGCATATTAAATATTTAACTGTATACTAAATATTTGTTTCCTCTGCTAGATAGTAAGTTCCTTGAGAGTAAGGATCAGGTCATAACTACCTTTGAATTCTCAAAGTACCTACATAAGGAGCTTTGCATGTGGAAGGTATTCAGTCAATGCTTGTTGAATTGAAGTGAATATGTATTAACCAACAAAGCTATTTCTCTGTAGTGTTGGTTGTATTTCTTTAATATAACCTTTCTAATTAATTTACCACATGAACTTTAAAATAACCCAAATCTAAACTTCAGAGTTCTGGTGAGTAGTTCATATTTTCGGGCGTAATGTATTCCAAATAAACTGGACCCTAAATATAAGAAAACATTTCAAATCTACCAAGAAGTCGTGCTTTACATTAAACACTGGATTAAGTTAATCACTATCAAATTGACACTGGCTGTACTGTCACAGTCTTATGAGCCACTAGAAGATAATCTCTTCTAGAATCCAAGTTTTTGCCGCTTCCTTTTCAAAATGTTAGTGTTACAATTTGGCAACTCATTTTTTTTTTTTAAATGCAGAAGCTCTTCTACTTAAAGACCTTCAACTTTTATAAATAAGAAACCACTCACTAATGTATAATATTAGCAGGCAAGTCATGCATTGTTATTTTAGCCTATAATTACTGTAAGTGGTTGTTCTGTGTTGTGTTTATTTGAAGTGAATATAATTCATTACTTATGTAAGTACTAAAGCATTAAGGATTTATTATTATATAAAAGTGGCCAACTTATTGAGGTTTCACCTTAGGTGTTTCATGCACATTTGATCCCTTAATCTTCACATCAACCCTATGAAGGAACTATTCTATTTCCATTCTACAGACCAGGAAACTAAAGCTCAGAGAAATGATCTGAGATCAATGAGCACCCTTTATTAGTAAAGAGTGTTAGTGAGCTGGGATTGGAACCTAGGCAATCTTATTCCAGAACTCTTTTCTTAATTTGCTATGTTATGGAAATGAGAATAGAGAAAATAATAATACGAAGTGGTGAGAAAATGAAAAATTTGCACACAAAATTGGGATAAATCACTTGAATAGGAATGATTCTAAAGGATAAAGAGCAGATAATGTAACGTAAAAATTACTTTGCCTCTGTGGTCACTATAGCAATCAGAGGAAAAATATTTTGAGGGTATAAAGTAGAGGATCAGTATCAATGTGGGTGCCTGTTATAGTGTGATATTGAGAAGGCATAGAGTTTGAGAAGGTGAGGAGTAAGCTTGTTAGTGCTGCTGCTGCTACTCTGAAACTTTTCAGTGGAGAGTGGTAAGACTGTGGCAGGTGTAGGCTAAATACCTCTTCAGATGTTTCCCACATCCCATCTTGGAGAGATGAGTAAGGAGGACTGTTGCCTCCCTCAGCAGATTTTTCAACGTAGATAAAAGTGGTTTATTTGAGGTACATGAGGAGGGAATGCCCATAGAATATTTGTGAACAAAGAAGTGAAGGACCTATAGACTTTTTAAAAATCATATGTCTGATTTTAATTTTTACATTTTTACTTTTTTTTTTTGAAATGGAGTCTTGCTTTGTCATCCAGGCTGGAGTGCAGTGATGCGTTCTCAGCTCACTGCTGCCTCTGCCTCCCAGGTTCAAGTAGTTCTCCTGCCTCAGCCTCTCGAGTATTTGGAATTACAGGCACCTGCCACCACACATGGCTAATCTGTGTATTTTTAGTAGAGGCAGGGTTTTGCCATGTTGGCCAGGCTGGTTTCAAACTCCTGACCTCACGTGATCTGCCTACCTTGGCTATCCAAAGTGCTGGGATTACAGGTGTGAGCCACTGTGCCTGGCCTAAAAATCATTTTCAGCAGCATGAGGGAAACAGAGAAAGTCTCAGTGTTATTCCATCTAAAATAATAGTATTTAATATAGATTATACTAGTATTTTATTTCTGTTTGCAGGCAAGAATCATAAGCAATTGAATCAAGTTATGAAACAAACTATTCCAGTCATTTTTCTTAACAGACGAACATCTTGTTCCATATTATGGGATTGGTTTACAGGGTCACAAAACAGTTTTAGTGTCACCTTCTAGTATTTTTGCTAAATAAATGTGAAATACTTGCTTAGAATATATCATAACATTTAACTGCAGGATAAAAAAATTAGGATCAGCCAGGTATCATATAAATGCAGTTTTAACTACAAAATCATTCACTATAGAGAATCTTTTGAGTTTTATTTGTAGTCCAGGTTGTGGTATTTTTGTGTTTCTGTTAAAGTTATGCTAATATAATAGACTGTATGATGTTTTCTTTAAATTGTTGGTTTTAATTTTTTTTTTTTTTTGCCTTTTTAGGAGAGGATCAATGCTCAGTACAGCCATATTTGTCTATGCTGCTACATCTCCAGTGAATGGTTATTTTGGAGGAAGTCTGTATGCTAGACAAGGAGGTAACTTACGAATTCTCACTTCATGTTGTTAATTATAGATGCTAATATTTTACTATGAGATTTTTTTGTTTGTTTTGAGAGAGTCTCACTCCATCACCCAGGCTGGAGTGCAGTGGTGCAATCTCTGCTCACTGCAATCTCCACCTCCTGGGTTCAAGTGATTCTCATGTCTCAGTCTCCTGAGTAGCTTGGAATTACAGGTGTGTGCCACCACACCCAGCTAATTTTTTATTTTTAGTAGAGACGAGATTTCACCATGTTAGCCAGGCTGCTGTGGAACTCCTGACCTCAAGTGATTCGGCCTCGCAAAGTGCCTGGCCAACTGTGAGATATTTGGAATTTAAAATGTGCAGAACAGCCATTGTAAAATTCTTTGTTATCTCATTTCACATAATTTCTACCAAACCTATTGTGTGTTCTATCTTGCTTTTGTGGAATTCTCACGTTTTATTTCCTAAAATTATGAATAATTAGTAGATAATCTCCTTTGTGCACCATGTAATTTGCCCTGAGGAACATGTAGGAGAGTGCATTTAAGTTATTGATACTATTTGCTTTGAGGTGCCTGGCTCTAGATGTGCTCCATGTGATGCATCCACACAGAAAAAAAGCTTTATAGATGAATATAAAGGCATGTGTAATGGTCTGTGGGTAAAGTTTCTGGACAATGGAAAGAGAATAGGAAGGAAAGTTACGTATTTCTGTTGACTGTTAGTTTTATCAAAGGACCCTTCGCAAAGATTTCTGCTATTCTTTGTCACTGTCACAGTCTCTTGCTAAGAGCACTTTGTCTTAAATATCCTGTTGCTCCTTTACTACTATTACCTGAAATTAATGGAACTAATAACACGATAATACAAGGATACTGCTCCTTGGTGTTTTTTTCTGCAGTGGCATTCAGAAATGCCTTGTATTCCCATCAGTAGTCTGAGGTCAGAAAAGTACAAAAATTGGTAGATTTGCATTTTAGTTTATGAATGAAATGTTGAAATACCTTAAAATTATATTTCCAAGGATGGAGTTGTGATTTTCCACAGCCCATCTTAAGCAATGTCAGCATTAGGGGATCCTGCCTTCTTTTAGTGGACTGGGCACACTTATAGGTTGTAGGAAATTGGAGCGTAGGATTATATCTTGGTTTACCATTGCTTTTTTATTAATCTTCCTAGACTTAATGTGACCTGTGCGTTCAGTATAGATAATTATTTGGATTGACTGAGGGAGTGTCACTATGGGTTCCTGACTATTTTAGGTAGATGTTCAGTCTCTAAATTCGACTCGCAGGTATGGGAAATGAGTCCTATCATATAGGACTACATCCTAAGGAAATAAGGACACATGAGGCAACTTCTACTTTGAATTTGACCTGGAAATTAATTAGGCTAAAATTTTAGTTTATGACTCTCAAAATAGTCTCCACAGCAGAAACAGGTTTATTTAAAACGAAATTTATTTAAAGTTGGACATAAATTTGTTTTTAATCTGACTGCAAGTTAAGAACACCCAGCCCAACTTTCCTTTACTACACTTATTCTTGAAAGCTGACAGAGTTCAGGCTCGGGTCTAGGAATATCAGGTCTTACAAAATGTAATCTAAAGATTATGTTCTGATTGGTAGTGTCCTGAGGAGATCTGATAGTGTCCTGATATTTTGTCCGATCAAGCCTCAAAAACCAGGTCAATGTAGAAGTCAACCCAGAGGATCAAGAATTTTTCAGACTTATCTCAGGATTTGAACTACAGTGAAGCTCAAGGTCTTCACACTGTCCTCAGTGCCCTATAATGCTGTAGATCTAGTTTGAAGCCGGTGGTGTCCAGGACCTTAGCCAGAGACTTCAAGGGTTTGAAGAGCAGTAGAAAACACAACAATGCAGGTACTTGGGCTACTGATTGCACCCAGCGGAATGTGTACAGGATTCTTTTTGACTGTTAAAAGGAAAGGGAGAAATAGAGAGTTGGATGAGGAGATTGATTGATTGATGATTGATTTTGAGATGGAGTTTCGCTCTTGTCTCCCAGTCTGGAGTGCAATGGCACGATCTCAGCTCACTGCAACCTCCACCTCCTGGGTTCAAGCGATTGTCCTGCCTCAGCCTGCTCAATAGATTGGATTACAGGCGCGTGTCACCATGCCCGGCCAATTTTTTATTTTTAGTAGAGACAGAGTTTCACCATGTTGGCCAGGCTGGTCTTGAACTCCTGACCTCAGGTGATCTGCTCGTCTCAGCTTCCCAAAGTGCTGGGATTACAGGCATGAGCCAGCATGCCCAGCCACAGTTTTGTTGATACATGTCTGAATCTGAGAAGATAGTGGAAAGTGCAGGAAAAGAAAATGCAAGAAAGTGTTAGAATTAAATAGAAGTAATGCTTTAATTAATCACCACCTTTTTGTGTTGTTACAATGCTGGGTATCAGTTAGAAAGGAGAGGTTCTTGAAACTTAACCGGAAAAGAAATGAAACAGGAGAGAAAACTCAGAATTAAGGAGTTTTTCTGGAGGAACGTTACGATTTTAGCTAATAATTCTGTAACAGATGTTTTAAAAGAACTCTATATAGCAGAAAACAAAAATTAGGGTTTTGCTTATTTTTCTATGGTATTTTCTGTTTGGGTCCCTGTTGCTTATGATTGTGGAGTTGAATTTTGATAGTGATTCAGTGTTTCTAAGCTGTTTGAAGATATTTTCTGCGAGCTTTACCATCTGCTGTATTAGACAGCTGTCTGTTGCTCTTCTGGTCTATATGAGCACAACCGAAGATTTTTTTATTACATAGTTAAAAAGTTTGTTCCCTTGATTATTTGAATAATAGCTCAATGTATAGAATTTTGGCAATACACAGAGGTACAGAGAAATAGTAAAACTTATAAATCTGTAGTTCTGATTGCTGAGAGAGAGCTTATGAAACACATTGGTTTTTTTTCTTTTCAAACATAGAAATGCTCTTAAATACATATTTATAATTATAATTTTAGAGCTAAGGACAAACTTACAGGCTAACTCAGGGTTTTTTATTTTTTATTTCATGTTTAAATTTTTTTTGCCCTGTCTTAGGGTGCTGAAAAATCACAAGTGAGTTTCTTTTGATGTTCTTCTTTTTAAAACTCACTGGTTTTTAGACTTTTTTCTTCTTTTTAAAGCAGTGTAACCTGCTTTTCAAATGAAAACTTACATGAAACTCCAATGTGTAAAACTGTTGAAAATGTAATTGTTCTGGTTGAAGCAGGGGTAAGGGGACCTGGGATTTTTCTTCACCAGTGACTTCATGGGCATGCCAAGAAGTTCCAGAACTCCAAGGAATAGTTTTAAAACCCCTTTCTCTTTTTTTTGATCAGTTTATTTTAAACCAATAATAAAAACCCCTTTCTAGGCCAACTTGTAGCCTAGAGAGATAGAGTGGCTTATGAAAGTTCACAGCAGTTCAGTGGCAGAGTCAAGACAAAACGTCAGAATATTTTATTACAGGTCATTGCTCTTTTCCAGTGCACCCACTTCAGAAGCTGTGATTTCACTATATGTACTTGAAAAGCTGTGGTATTTGTTAGCTATTGTTTTGAAACAATTATTAAGATGTTAAATTTCGTGATCTTTATATTAAAATTTCAAACAAATAATTTGGTACTAAATAATTATATTAAACCTTCATAGTTTCCTTTCTTTTCAGGAAGGAGATGGATAAAGCAGATGTTTATTGGTGCATTCCTTATCCCAGCTATGGTGTGTGGCACTGCCTTCTTCATCAATTTCATAGCCATTTATTACCATGCTTCAAGAGCCATTCCTTTTGGAACAATGGTGAGTTGCTTGAATCTTACTTTTAAACTGAAAAAGTATACACATTTTAACTGAGACCTACTGTCCCTCCAAAATACGTCTTATTAGATGTTTTGATAGTTTCAGTCAGTTCGTACTCAGTCGTGGAAAGTTAGATGAGGAGAATACTACTGTTGTTAGCCTCCATAAAATTTTGGTTAAGTTTAAACCTATAGTTGGCTTTTTATTTTTTCTTGATTCTGTAAGCCAGTAAAGTGAAAGGCTGACTTTAAAAGAGAGCACTATAGCTTTTTATCAGAGATGGGAAGAACTGGTGAATATATCTTAGAGAAAGAATAATGACAATCACAAAACATGGGTGTTTTAAGGTGATAGGTGAGTGCAGTGGTAGAAAGTAAAGCTTTTCCATGACAGATTTTTTTGTATTAACATACTTTTCTTAGAAACTCACTAAGCATTGGCCGGGCGCAGTGGCTCACACCTTTAATCCCAGCACTTTGGTAGGCTGAGGTGGGTGGATCACGAGGTCAGGAGATTGAGACCATCCTGGCTAACACGGTGAAACCCTGTCTCTACTAAAGATACAAAAAAAAAAAATTAGCCAGGTGTGGTGGCGGGCACCTGTGGTCTCAGCTACTTGGGAGGCTGAGGCAGGAGAATGGCGTGAACCCGGGAGGTGGAGGTTGCAGTGAGCCGAGATCACGCCACTGCACTCCAGCCTGGGCGACAGAGCCAGACTCCGTCTCCAAAAAAAAAAAAAAAGAAAAAGAATCTCAGTAAGCATTTTTGTAAATAATATACGTTGCTATAGATGTTAAAATGTGTTTGCATATCTTACCTGTAATCACAGGCTTGGAAATTCTTTGAATTACTTAAATATATTAAAACCAGAAAACATAGAATGAGTTAACCCACGGTCTCCCAATTCTTCTTGGTATTACCTTTTTACTAGAAACAGAATTTTAGGCCTAGACTAGAGTGAAGGCTTAATGTACGCTTGTGCATACATGTTCATACATATATATGCCAATGCAAGTTGCAGGGTGGTTACTGCTTTTAACAGAGGCTCAATAACTTAGTCACAATCGTACAGGCAGTTAATGGTAGAACTGCCATTAGAGCCCACAATATCTGTTTTAATCTTGTTTGGGTTTTCTTTCAATTATATGGGAGTTAACAAATAGTTTCCCAAAAATTCCGGGTGACTTTGTTTTATAGTCCAATTTTTTTCAAAAACACATTGAATATTATACATTTTTATTAGATCTTTAATACCTTTTAGTTAGGAATATTTTGAAACTTGTTTCAGAATGGAAATTTTTTTTTCAAGCCAAAGTAAGTGATAATGGTTAGAAAAGGGAAAGGTAATTAATTACACCAGGCAGGGAAAGAATTTGCTTTGTAGTAGTTCCAGGCCATCAGAAAGTACATAGAGTGAGTCAAGTTACTTCTCAAAGATCATCTGCTGAATTGATTATTTTCATAGTGCTTTAAAAATTAAAATTCTGATTCTGTTAAAATTTTTCTCAGGAAGTTTTGTATTTGATATTGGTAAAAATGGTATTTCAAAGTTGTTTTGTCTCGCTAAAATTGTAAATTTTTGCCAATTTGTAAATGGAGTTTTAAATGTTAATATT
Organism: Hylobates moloch; assembly: GCF_009828535.3. Classification (NCBI taxonomy): domain Eukaryota; kingdom Metazoa; phylum Chordata; class Mammalia; order Primates; family Hylobatidae; genus Hylobates; species Hylobates moloch. The sequence continues at coordinate 37,151,699 of NW_026652278.1, forward strand.
CAGTGTAATTTGCTTTTAGATAATTTAATAATTACAAATTATTAGAATATAATATTTAAAGTCTGTGCTGAGCCAGAGGTGGTTTATAAAATTGATCTTTAGTGAATAAAAGACTAACTGTTCGTACTTGGCAGGCTCCTACAATATTATGTTCTTAATTTGCATTAGTCTCATGAAGGAGTACCGGGGGAGTGGCATTCCCCTGGCCTCATGTTTTAATCAGGTGTGTGCTTTACTGTCTCCTTTTCTCCATTTAAGAGTATGAAAACTTGTTTAGAACATGAACTTGAAGAACCTGATGTGAATGTTTCACCCAGCTCTTCATTAAGTACTTGAACTACTTAAGTTTGTGGTTTTCGTTGTTTGACTTCTTGACATTCTGAAGGAAATGGTTACATATTCTCATAAACTCAGTGATTCTCAACCCTGGGCACACACTAGAATCACTTGGGGATTTAAAAAATTTTAATGCTCAGGGCTTTCTTTCAAGCTAATTAGTCTGTCCTGCTTTAAACCCAATCTGTAGTGTTTACTTGATTCCAGTTCCTGGGATCTGGGGATGGATCTCTGAGCCAAAAGACTCCCAGAGCATAGGTACCATGTATCTGAGGAGCCAGGTACCCCTACTAACTGAATACCCTAATTTGAGAATCAGAGTCTTCAGATCCTCCTAAGTGCTCTTCCCCAGGCTTTATCTCTTTCTGTCCCCCATTCCTTTGATCTCTTGGCTATTGAGGCCTTTTTCTGGGTTATTTTCACTCTAATTCTCTGTTCTATGAAAGTTTCCACATCTGGCTGGGCATGATGGCTCACGCCTGTAATTCCGGCACGGGAGGCTGAGGCGGGTGGATCACTTGAGGTCAGGAGTTTGAGATCAGCCTGGTCAACATGGTGAAACCCTATCTCTACTGAAAATGCAAAATTTAGCTGGGCATGGTAGCGCAGGCGTGTAATCCCAGCTACTCGGGAGGCTGAGGCAGGAGAATCACTTGATCACTTGAACCCAGGAGGCAGAGGTTGCAGTGAGCCGAGATCATGCCACTGCACTGCAGCCTGGGTGGCAGAGTGAGACTGTCTCAAAAAAAAAAAAAAAAAAAATATTAGATTGATTCTGGAAAGCTAAAAACTTTTTATTTTGAGAATTTGTCCAAGAATGATTTAGGTGCTCTACCCAAAGGTTTTGGTCCTGTAAGAGTTCCTTGGGAATGAGAAAGGATTTGCCAAGATGTTCTGGAAAAGGGTTTTAGACATGAAGTCTTTCTTTCATGGGCTGTAAATCTCAGATCCTAAGTTTTGATCTTATTGTAGGATTCCAAAGGACAAAGCACCAAATTACAGAGTTTTAAAACTCACAGAGGCAGGCTAGCATGGGAACTAATCACCTTTCTTTTCTAGAAAGATTTATAAACCTGGCTGGGCACAGTGGCTCATGCCTGTAATCCCAGCACTTCGGGAGGCTGAGGCGGGTGGATTACCTGAGATCACCATGGCCAATGTGGTGAAACCCCGTCTCTACTAAAAATACAAAAATTAGCCAGGTGTGGTGGTGGGCACTTGTAATCCCAGCTACTCGGGAGGCTGAGGCAGGAGAATTGCTTCAACCCGGGAGGCAGAGGTTGCAGTGAGCTGAGATCGTGCCACTGCACTCCAGCCTGGGCAACAAGAGTGAGACTCCATCTAAAAAAAAAAAAGAAAAAAGAAAGATCTATAAAACTAATGTTAGAAAAACTTCGTCATCTAAGGTGAGCTGTTCACAAATGCTAAAGCAAGCAAAAGGATTTTATAAAGATATCAAGATCACAGGCTCGTTATGTGGGATCAGTGATATAACAAAGTAAAAAAAAAAGAATGGCTCCATCCCATTCTTCCTCTTTATTTTTCATCAAATAAAATATAACCCGTAAACAAAAAAAGTAAGAGGAAAGATGCCCTGGTAAGAGGGAGGTGAAGCCTAAGATACGCAAGGCAGTTGATTGTACAGGAGTACCCAGCTGCCTTAGCTGAAAGTCTTGTTGCTCATAAAAATGATCTTTTAGAGATACTGAGAGATCATATTAAGTAATGTTTGAATAACTGTATGAGAGCAGAGGTGCTGTAAAACTGGACAGGCAAATTTACTTTTCCAGGAGGGAAAGGAAGAAAGTGGGTTCTACCTTGTAAGAATATCGAAGTATTAGCTATAGTATGTACATGCTATCCTTTAGTAGAAGGTGACAGATATTCTTGACTGTGACCTATTCAAAAGATTATTAATAACTTAGAGACATGGTGGTCTGCTGATTCAATTGAAAAGGGATGTGAGACTAGTGAAGAAACTAGTAATATAAAATAATGAACTAGTAATTTGAAATAATGAAGGCAGCATCTAAAAAGATCTCACCTGACTGAAATGATGTGCCAAATCTAAGAAGATGAATTATAATAAGGATCAATAATAATACATTTGTGTATCACTTTGTAGTTTACAAAGCATTTTCACACGCATTATCTTGTCTGGTTTTCAGAAGAACCCAAAGAGATAGGCAGAGCTAATGTGATTATTCCTATTTTACAGAACAGAAAACCAAGGCTCTCCCATAGTTAGTTTTCTTTGTTCTTGTGCTGGTGGTGGTGATGATGGGTTTTTTTGTTCTTTTTTTTTTTGGCCATTTTTCTTTTCTTCCTTTCTGTCAAAAGGAATCCTAGTTTAATTCTGAGAGCAGTGGGTATAGTTTTTGCCCTTTTTTGTTTGTGTGTTTTTCCTGATGTACCGAGGTAAAATTAACATATGATAAGTTGCATAAATTTAAAGTGTACAATTTGATGACTTTTAATATATATACACACACACACACTTATGAAACCATTACCGCACTCAAGATAAAGACGTTTGTCACATCCAGAAGTTTTGTTGTATACCTTTATAGTTCATCCTTTCTTTTCTTCTTTTTTCTCTCCCCTATTCTTAGGTAACCACCAGCCTGCTCTGTCTTATCATAGTGTAATTTGCATTACCGAATTTCCTTTAAATGGTAGCTTATACAGTATATATTCTTTTTTGTTTCACTCATGACCATTATTTTGAGATTCATTGATGTTGCATTTAAAAAATTTTTTTTGAGACTGGGTCTTGCTCTGTAGCCCAGGCTGGAGTACAGTGATGTGGTCTCAGCTTACTGCAACCTCTGCCCCTAGGGTTCAAGCAATCCTCCTGCCTCAGCCTCCCTAGTAGCTAGGACTACAGGCAAGTGCTACCATGCCTGGCTAATTTTTGTATTTTTAGTAGAAACAGAGTTTCAGTATGTTGGCCAGGCAGGTCTTGAACTCCTGACCTCAGGTGATCCACCCATCTTGGCCTCCCAAAGTGCTGGGATTACAGGCACGAGCCACCACACCCGGCCTGATATTGCATTTATGAATAGTTTGTTCTTTGTATTGCCCAATAGTTTCAATTGCATGGTTTTACCATAATTTATCCATTTACCCAGTAATTTACTAGTTTTTTGCTATTGCAAATCAAGTTACTGTATTTATGTGCAAGTCTTTCTATGGACTTATGTTTTCGTTTCTCTTGGATAAATAACTGGAGTGGAATGGCTGGGTCATATGATAGTTTAAGTTTTCAAGAAACTGCTAAACTTTTCCAAAATAGTTTTGACACTTTACATTTCTGTCAGCATTCTGTGAAAATTCTAGTTGTTCCACATCACTGTCAGCACTTGATATAGTCAGTCTTTTTAATTTTAGCTATTCTAATGAGTATATAGTGGTGTCTTTCGGTTTTAATTAGCATTTCCTAATGACTAATCATGTTGAAGATCTTTTTATTTGCTTTTTTGCCATCTGTGTATTTTCTTTAATGAATGTTCAGATCTTTTGCCCATTTTAATAGATTGTCTTCTTATTGAGTGATAAGAGTTCCTTATATGTTGTAAATACAAGTCCTTTGTCTTATATGTATTTTGTAAGCATATACTCCTATTTTGTGGGTTGTCTTTTCATAATCTAAAGAGTATTTTTTGAAGGGCAAAGTTACTAATTTTAAAGTCTAATTTATTGGTATATTTTTTCTTTTATGCTTTGAGCTTTTTCTATTCCATTTAAGAAGTCTTTTGCCAAACCAAACATCACTAAGCTTTCCTTATATGTTGTCTTCTAGAAATTTTATACTTTTATCACTTAAGTTTAGGTCTAGGATTCATTTTTGGCCAATTTTGTATATAGTATGAGTTAAGGGTCAGAGGGGTTTTGTTTTGTTTTATATATGACTGTTCAGTTGTTCCAGCACCATTTGTTGAAAAGATTATCCTTTCTCTGTTGAGTTGCCTTAGCATCTTTGTTGATAACCAGTCCACCATGTATGTGTGGATTTTTATTGCTGGATTTTCTCTTGTTTCATTTGGATTTGTTCTATTTCAGTTTGTCTTGTTTTTAATGCTAATACCACATTGTCTTGATTACTATAGCTTTATAAGTCCTGAAATCAATTCTTTTTCAAAGTTGTTTTGGCTTTTCTAATATTCTTTGCATTTCCATATAAAGTTTAGAAGCAGCTTCTCAGTTTCTATAAAAAGTCTTCTGGGGTTTTGATTGTGATTACATTGAATCTGTAGCACAATTTGTGAAGAATTGACATCTTAACATTATTGAGTCTTTTGATTAATGAGCAGAGTATATCTCTCAACTTATTTAGATATCTTTAATTTTTCTCAGCAACGTTTCGCAGATTTTAGTGTTCAGGTTTTGTCCATCTTTTGTTGAATTTATTCTCAAGTATTTCATATTATTCTGTTGGTGAATGGTATTTTTTAAATTTCTGTTTTTTTTTTTTTTTTTTTTTTTTTGAGGCAGAGTCTCGCTCTGTTGCCCAGGCTGGAGTGCATTGGTGCAATCTTGGCTCACTGCAACCTCCACCTCCTGGGCTCAAGCGATTCTCCTACCTCAGCCTCCCCAGTAGCTAGGATTACAGGTGTGCATCACCACGCCCAGCTAATTTTTGTATTTTTATAGAGATAGGCTTTCACCATGTTGGCCAGGCTCGCCTTGAACTCCTGACCTTAGGTGATCTGCCTGCCTTGGCCTCCCAAAGTCCTGGGATTACAGGCATGAGCCACCATGCCCGGCCATTTTTAAATTTCAAATTCTGATTGTTTATTGCTATTACAGTCATGCATCAGTTAATGCCAGGGATATGTTCTGTGAAATGAGTTGTTACACAATTTTTTCATTGTGTGAACATCTCAGAGTGTACTTCCACAAACCTAGATGGTATAGCCTCCTACACACCTAGGCTATATGTTATAGCCTAATCTTACAAGGCTACAGACCTGTACAGCATATTATTGTACTGAATACCGTAGGCAATTGTAACACAGTGGTGTTTGTGTATGTAAACATAGAAAAGGTATAGTAAAAATACACTCTTATAATCTTATAGGACCAACATCAGATACGTGGTCCATCATTGACCAAAAAAAAAATTGTTATGTGGCACATGAGAGTACAGTTGACTTTTGAACAATATGAGGATTGGGGTGCTGACCCCTACCTCCTGCCCGTATAACTGAAAATCTCCCCAAAACCTTAACTACGAATAAGCCTACTGTTGACTGGAAGCCTCACTGATGAACACATATTTTGTATTTTATACGTATTATATACTGCATTCTTACAATAAAGTAAGCTAGGGAAAAGAAAATGTTATTAAGAAAATCATAAGGTTAGCTGGGTGTGCGGTTTGTGCCTGTAATCCCAGTTATTCAGGAGGCTGAGGCAGAAGGATCACTTAAGCCCAGGAGTTGAGGCTGTGGTGCTCTATGATCGTGCCTGTGAATAGCCACTGCATTTCAGCCTGGATAATATAGTGAGACCCTGTCTCTTAAAAAGAGAAAATCATAAGGAAGAGAAAAATGTATTTGCTATTCTTTAGGTAGATGTGGATCATAATAAAGATTTTCATTTTCGTCATCTTCACATTGAGTAGGCTGAGGAATAAGAAGGAGGGGTGTCTCAGGGTTGTTGTCTCAGGGGTGGCAGAGGCAGAAGAAAATCCACTTGTAAGTGGACTAGAACAGTTTACACCCTATTTTTGAGTGTTGACTACATATAGGAAAACAGTTTTTGGGATATTGGGTTTGTATCCTACAACCCTGCTAAATTCACTTATTAGTTCTAGTTGCTTTACTTTAGTTTTTTACATAGATCAAAAATTTTATTTTTAATTGTTGTGGGTACATAGTGTTATTTAAAAAAATAGATTATCAAATTATTTAAACAGTTTGACTTCTCTTTTTTGATCTGTATGTCTGTTATTTCTTTTTGTTGTCTGATTGCACCGGCTAAAACTTGCAGTATAATGTTGAATAGAAGTGTCAAGAGCAGACATCCTTTCTTTGTTCCAAATCTTGGCAGGAAGGCATTTAGTCTTATGCCGTTAATTAAAATAATAGCTATTTTTTTTGTAGCTGCCCTTCATCAGCTTGTTAAAGTTCCTTTCTATTTGTAGTTTGCTGCAAGATTTTTTTTTTTTAATTTTGAATGGGTGTTCGATCTTAGAACAGCATTTTCTGCATCTTTTGAGATGATCTGTGATTTTTCTTTTTTAATTCTCATAATATGGTGAAAGCATTAATTTTCTAATCTTTAATCAGTCTTGCATTCATTTGATGAACTTCACTTTGTCATGATATATTATTTGTTTTATATATTGTTGGATTACATTTGCTAAAATTTGTTTTTACATCTAAGTTTGAGAGATATTGGCCTGTAGGCCAGTCTGGAAGCAAAGATAGAATAAGTAATAGCCAAATTCTTGTCTGAGATTGAGATGTGATCAGTATGTAGATCTTTGGGGTATTAAGCACCAATAGGCAGTACTTGATTCTAACTTGTTATTGTTGTAGATTAGGGAGGCCCTCAAAATGGAGTAAATCTTTCTTTTCCCCACTGCCTGCTTTCACTCTCCTCTGAACAGTGACTAGGGGAATAGAGGAGAGCCCCACATTAATTTGAGTTCCAGGGTTTTCACCAATATATTAGACCCTCTTAGCTGCTAAATTTCATTCCAAAATAATGTGGAAGCCCTGATGGAAAACAGATACAGAGATGATTTTATTAGTATATTTTGCAAATTAAGTATTTTTAACACTCTAAATTTAATAAGAGCAATAAAGTTGTGATGAATACAAATCTAATATCAAGGGGTATGAATAAAGTAAGCTATTACTTATCTTCAGCACCCAATGTATTTAGTTATCAGTATTGAGAAAAATTCTTACTTCACAAATGAGTTCATTCCATGTGAATTTTTTTTTTTTTTTTAACAGCTCGCCTTGCAATCTTGTAGTATTTTTCAAGTAACTTCATCCAGAACTTGAACATAAAGGAGTAGGGAACTGGTTTCACAGCTTAATCACCATTTCTAACAAACTACTCACATTTTTTATCATATATTAAAAAGTTGGACAACAAAAGGGAAAATATTGATAAATGCTAAGCAATTGATAATGTCTTTTTGAGACTATAGGTTCCTTTATTCACTGTTACATGCACAGAAGGCAAGATGTGCCCTCACTTCAACTGCCACTCAATTGCCTGTCACACACATTGTGCTGTAGTAGTACTTTTGCTTATACAATTTTTAGTGAACAAATATGTGCAGGCCTTAATTGGGATGAGGCGAAGGAGATAGAATAAAAGACCAATATAGCATTACAAGCCTTCCTAATCAGTGACAAAATTCATTCAGTTCAGTATATACACAGAGATAAGCAGGAGAAACTTTATTCTGAGATTTGCTTGAAAATGAGTTAACCTGGCTATGATATCTCCAGTGTACTGATATTTGGTATAGAACTCCTTTGATCTGTATATATCTTATTATAGTTGAAAGTATTTTAAAAAGAAACTATTTTCAAAAGGATATTCAAATCAAATGCTTGTGGAATCCCAGAAGCTCTTCAGTAGGACCTGAGGGTTCTTTGGAACAGTTTGAAAACCATTCTTCTAGACCATGTAATTCAACATAGGAATGTTTTCTTCATTTTCTCTTTAACTCTTATTTGAAATTAGAGTTCTGGTAAACTAAGGGGAAAATATATAGGTCTTTATTACAATGTGGTAAGGTTTATGAGTCTTGTAGTTATTAAGAAAGTAAAAGCAAAAATTGAGATGGAATTTATCACTCCCCATATTTACGACATGTATAGTTCATAACATAATACTTAAACTATCTTAAAAACACCTGCTTATTTTTCACATTTCACGTATTTTAATATGAGCATAATAAATTCATATTATTCATAGGCCTAGGCCTAAACCGAAACACAGATAAATTGAGTTCCTGAGTCTGATGTTTAAAATGGTATTATGGAGCTCTGTAACTCTCACATATTTATGTTTTATCTGAAAAGGAGATGACAATACCCTTTGGCTTGTTTAAAAACACATATACACACACAAAAGGATCTAATGAAGAATTTTGACTAATATTGGTTCAAAGAGATCTTTCCTTCTTGTGCAGTCACTGTGGATTTCCTACCCTATACCTCTTCATTTCTCTCAATCAGTGTCTTCACATGTTTCATTCAGTTTTTCTCTCACTTTTACTTTCTATTTATTATAACCTAAAATGTATAATTTAAAGAGATCTTAGAGGTGATTCAATTCTACTCCATTTTACAGAAGTTCAGAGTGAAATGATCTTAATTAGATGGTTGGCCGAAAAGAGCTGATTTTATAAAGAAAAAAAGTCACAAAAATAAATATGTTTCTAATTGGCCACTTTGGTTCTAGAATCTCCGTATGGTCTTCTCTATAATTTTAGGCTTTGCACTACTAATGGGCAGAAAAATATTTGTACTATTTTACTAGTGACACATAGATAGCGATCTGCTTCTATTAGGATTCCAAGGTAGTGTAGAATAGAAAAGAGTGTGGGCTTTGAGGCTGGCAGATCTGAGTTGAAATTTTGGTCTGGCTCTCCACTAACTATGCAATTATGGGAAGTTACTTATCCTTCTCTGAGTCTCCTTTCCTTCATCTGTAAAATAAGGAAATAACACATATAAAGCTCTTAGTGCCTATTATGAGCTCAAAAAGCATAGCCAGATAAGTAAGTTGGTTATAATAATGAAAGACAATGGATAAATATATTAAAAAAGCATGACAGCTGAGAGTGAAAGAGGAGAAAAAGGGATTGTGGCAGAGATAGTGTGGAGAATAGTAAAGAATGGAAAACCAAATTGGATAAGAACTAGTTCAACTTGTATTCAGTTTAGTTCTAATATTTTAAAGCACACCTTTTTGTTTTCATTAGTGTACTTCTTGCACAATTTTAGCTCATATTCAACTTAAACATTTTCTTTTGTGATCAAATTGTGTTTAAATTGTGTCTCTTATTTGTTTATATTAATGTTATTGTTCTCTGAGTAATCACACATTTTTATTTAATTTACAGGTGGCCGTTTGTTGCATCTGTTTTTTTGTTATTCTTCCTCTAAATCTTGTTGGTACAATACTTGGCCGAAATCTGTCAGGTCAGCCCAACTTTCCTTGTCGTGTCAATGCTGTGCCTCGTCCTATACCGGAGAAAAAATGGTAAAGAGAATGCTAAATCTTATGCGATTGTTTCACACAATATATAAGTTCTTAAGGCTGTTGTATACATGTAACTTTAGAATTGGTATGTATTTATGAGAATGACAATCTTAAGTTTGAGCCTAAGAAGTTCATTTTACTATTTCCTTTAACCTACATTGTTAAGAGTAATAATAAATTATACCCTTATTCCACTTTCTGAATATCGTGCCAATTACAGTTAAGTCAAATGCTTTCCTATGCTGTAGAGGTGGGTGTGAACTAAAGCTGCGGTTTTACTAATCCTGCAGGCCAAATCTGGCCTGCTGCCTGTTTTTATCTATAAAGTTTTGTTGGAACTCAGCCATGCCCATTTGTTTACGTATTCTCTGTGGCTGCTTTTATAGTACAGCATCAGAGCTGGCAGATCAGTAATGTCAGAGATGCTATCACATGCAGAACCTGAAATATTTACTATCTTTCCAGATATTTTAGTGCTGTACAATTTAGTGTACATTTATTACATTCCCTATTTATAGGAACAGTTGTATAGTAAGTAGACTCTACATTTTTATAATAACCAGATTATTTTATAATCTGGTAAAATAACTAGATATTTTACCAGATTATAAATACAGCATATTCAGGTGCTTATACAAATAGGTGATAATTTTGCTCTATCCTTTCTAGACATGGAGGCATGTAGACATTTATAGAAATGGAGGATGAATAAAATAGCCCCTATAGTTTGAATTGGCCATATTCTTTTCTTTCCTTAGATTGGTGCTTATGAGAGACTTTGGTTAGAATTTTTGTAGTTTATTATTTTATTTATTTATTTTTTTGAGATGGGGTCTCACTCTGTGGCCCAGGCTGGAGTGCAGTGGCGTGATCTCGACTCACTGCAAGCTCCACCTCCTGGATTCACGCCATTCTCCCACCTCAGCCTCCCGAGTAGCTGGGACTACAGGTGCCTGCCACCACGCCTGGCTAATTTTTTGTATTTTTAGTAGAGATGGGGTTTTACCGTGTTAGCCACTATGGTCTCGATCTCCTAACCTCGTGATCTGCCCACCTCGGCCTCCCAAAGTGCTGGGATTACAGGTGTGAGCCACCGCGCCTGGCCTGTAGTTTATTTTTTAAAGTAATTTTTTTTTTGTAAATCATTATGTTAGGACCCATCGGTATCCTTACTGGGAAGGGTAAGTTTAAAGGAAAAGCATAGTCAGAAGTCACAGAAGTTCCTCTGAGTCACTAGGGCCAGTGAAGGAGAGGTCTGGTGAGAGCTTCCTCACCGGAGATGCATTGCAATTAGGTATAGGAAGGCTTGTGTGTGCCCCTGTTTTGGGGAGTATAATCCTGGGAACCTAAATCTGAATACTAGATCTGCCTCTCATTGACTGTGTCACCTTGGGCAGATCACTTTTAACCTCTGTGAGTCTTGGCTTCCTGTAAAGTAAGGAAAGAAGACTACATTAAATGATTTTAAGTTTTTTTTTTCAGCTCTCAAATTTTACAATTTTCTTCTCAGTTTTTTAGTTCGTTAATTTCATAGTTATTAGTTTAGGATCTTTTTTGTGCCAGGTATTGTGCTAGGCACTGGAAATACCTAGTTGAATAGCTTCTGCCTGCCAGGGTTTATAATCTAGTGAGGTTTTTTATATATATGTACACACATGTATTTGGAATTGGACAGTTACAGTATAGCGTGGTAAATACTGTGGTGGAGGTATTTTCAAGAGGCAGTGAAAGAATGGGAGAAGGACCCACCTTTTCCTGGGAGACTCAGCAAAGGTTTTAAAGGGAGAACATTTGAGCCAGTGCTTTCAGGAGAGAAATAAGAGACAAGAGAAGGCATCCAGATGGGGAATTACCAATTACGGTCAGTAAATATTTGTGGAATGAATGAATGAAGTTTCAATTTTGTTTTTTATTTCTTTGGTGCCATTATAAATAAGAACTCATAATACCTTAATTGTATAATTTGTAGGAAAACGAATTATAGAACCAAGGAGAGAGTGAGCAAAGAGATGGCAAGGCCACAATTTGGGAAACATTATTTCAAATGGAGGTCTCTAGACTCTTCGTTTCTTTCCCTTTGGCTTTTTGTGAATAAATGCCTGTAGAGTTCTAAGAAGTTATGGGAGTCTAGCAGAACCAGAGGGAACACTTAGAGACTTTTTCAAGTTCTGCCAGTGTCAGTAATTTGTGTTCTTCATATACTGTCTCAGTCTTTAATGCAGAAAGAATATTGATTATAAGCTATGGCTAATTTGAAGTCCCACCTATGTATTGTGCCTCTTTGGGTTTTGGCTTTTCATTTTACTGGTTTGTTTCTATCCTTTAGAGATGATTTTTTAAGTGTCAAGTACCTGCTTTCTGTTATCAGTGTTTATATAATATGGAAATCATACTAGAAGTTTACTATTAATTTTAATATTTTCCAGGTTCATGGAGCCTGCGGTTATTGTTTGCCTGGGTGGAATTTTACCTTTTGGTTCAATCTTTATTGAAATGTAAGTTTTGATAATGTATTTATGTTTTGAGGGATTCAATTATAGTAAGACAATTTAGGAGTTAGGGAACATGTAAAGTCATCAGTTGGAAGAACATCTAATAGTCTGTTAATTCCATGGTTCCAGAAAAGGGTCTAATAGGCTATATAAAGGTTGCTGTTGGCTGTGTTCTTAAATATTCAAGTGATGTTTATACCTTTTTGTATTGTATTCTAGGCCTCCCTCACCTAAGAGGAAATCTTAGAAATCAAAACTATGTGTTAAAGAATGGTAGACTAGCCTCTGATCATATGCATGACTTAAGGAATTCCTGGTTTTTATTGTATTTTAAAAATATTTCTGAGGATTTAGGGAACTAGGTAAACCATTACCTACTAGTCTGTCTAGGCCCTGACATCTTTTGATGCATAGTCATTTCCTAGGTTTCTTCCATAGAGGCTTGCAGGAGTGCTAGGAAGTGTGTATGTATTTAGAGATAAGAGGTATGCCACCTTGTGCCACTTACTGTGCTTTACATCTGCATCTTTTGTCACCATTGCAAAATAAAAAAGCCTTCCTTTTCTTAGTCTGTGTCCCCGTGCCCCCTGTTGGGAATGCTCTGGTTATTTTAGGCAAGAAAGTTCACCGTATGGGACTTTCTCAGATATTGCAGCTATACACCCTTGGCTCATATCCACTAAATACCAGTCATTGTGACAACTTAAATAGCCTTACATGTTTCCAGATGCCCCACTACTGATTGTCTCCTGTATGGTAGGAGTCTCCTTAACAGACGTAATTGGATTTGGTAGTTGGTTAATTGAAAAAGTTGGCTCATGTAAGATAATTATTTTAAAAGATACATACATAATCTTTTATTTTAAGACAAGTAAATGTACATCCTTCACTTTTTTTTTTTTTATATATAGAGCCATGGTCTTTTTTTCATTGGAATTTTTTCATTTTTTTCCTTTGACATTCGTAATACAGATTCTGTGTTTTCCAGCCTTTTTAAAGTGAAGCAAGAACATAAAATCCTATCTGAAGCATTCTAAGTGCAGAATCCTTCTAGATTTGTACATTTGTCCCCCAGTCTATAGCCGTCTCAATCACATCGAATTTTACAACTTTTTTAAAGGGACTCACCTTATCAAATCTTTCCAAAGCATTCAACATAATTTTTATAGTAACCACACATCCTTTTTACGCTGATGTTTATTGGTTTATGTAACATTTAATTTAGTCAGTTTAGTCTAATGGTACTAACAGATACAACTGACATAAATAGATATGGACCAACTCTTGGTTGTCACTTACCAGCTCTGCATATGCTATGGGCATTAGTACCTTAGGAGTTGGAGTGTGTGTCTCTGTAACTCGTGGTTTATTAAAGTCGGTTCAGGAACTTCTTTAGTTCCATTCTGACAGTGCTTTGTGCCTTCACCCAGACTTGACCTGTGACTTCTTTTTCCCTTCTGCCCCTGTCCCCAGTGCTTTTGAACCACATGTCTTTGTGCTTCTCCAGGCACTGTGTTCCACTAGATAACTTCTCTGCTGTTTCTTCAACTTTTCTTCTGTTTTGTCCACCTTCAAACCCATTATCCTACCCATTTGGTAGCCAAAGTGGTATTTTTAAGGTGTCATGTCATTTCTTTGCTTAACACTTCTTATTTTAATTGAGATGAGGTCCCAACTCCATAACATGGCCATTAAGGGTCTTTATAACATAAGAACTGGCCCTGTTCACTTCTCCAACTTCATTTCTTAGTTCTTTCCCCTTCATTTAAAGTGTTAGCCATAGTGAATTACTTTTAGTTTTTCAAAATGCAGTGGATTCCCTTTATTTGCTCACCGTTGCTGCTCCAGTACCTGGAACATTCTTTTTTTTTTGAGACAGTTTTGCTTGTTGCGCAGGCTGGAGTGCAGTGGCACTATCTCGGCTCACCGCAGCCTCCGCCTCCCGGGTTCAAGCGATTATCCTGCCTTAGCCTCCTGAGTAGCTGGGATTATAGGCATGCACCACCACGCCCAGCTAATTTTGTATTTTTAGTAGAGACGGGGTTTCACGATGTTGGTCAAGCTGGTCTCGAACTCCCGACCTCAGGTGATCCGTCTTCCTCAGCCTCCCAAAGTGCTAGGATTACAGGCGTGAGTCATCATGCCTGGCATACCTGGAACATTCTTCTAGCTCCCCTTACCCTCTGCATTCCTTATCTGATCCTTCTCCCCCCATAAAGCCCCATTCAGCCACAGTGGGAAGATGGCCCTTATGTGCATTCGTGTAGCACATATCACAGTGTATCATGATCTTTACTGGTGTTTCCCAACCAGCTAGTAATCTTCTTGAGGGTAGAGACTTTGTTGTCTTTACTGTTCTGTTCTCACTGCTTTCCTGATGCATGATAGGGGCTCTGTAAATATTTTTTGAAAGAATGAATGATGGGGAGGCTGAGGCGAGTGGATCACCTGAGGTCAGGAGTTCGGGACCAGCCTGGCCAACATGATGAAACCCCATCTCTACTAAAATACAAAAAATTAGCTGGGCGTGGTCGTGCGTGCCTGTAATCCCAACTACTTAGGAGGCAGAGGCAGGAGAATCTCTTGAACCTGGGAGGTGGAGGTTGAGTGAGCTGAGATTGTGTCACTGCCCTCCAGCCTGGGCAACAAGAAAAAGAAAAGAGGCTGAAAGGCTCTGTTGTAATTTAATGATGACTTGATAATGGATTAGAGTGAAAGATCTTTTTCTTTTTTTTTTATTAATTTTTTTTGCACACAAAAACAATAAACATTTTCTAAAAATATATACAAACAAAAAGATGCGTATCAAACATATTAGGAAGGTTGCACATGGGAAGTCGGGGAATAGAAATGGGGGGTGGGAATTAAAATAAACGAGAGAGGGACTTTATATGGATCAGTGATAATAACTCAAACCTCTATTTGACAAAGAAGAAGGAGGAGGAAGAACAAGAAAGTGGGATAAAGGATCAGAAAGGGAGGAAAATAGAAAAAACTAGAGTATGACTCCAGAGTAGACCTGTTTTGTTGTCACTGAGTTGGTTGGTTGGTTTGTCTGTTGCATTTTTCATATGTTTTGCTGCTCCTTACTTCTTCCCAGACGGGGCGGCCGAGCAGAGGTGCTCCTCATTTCTTCCCAGATGGGGCGGACGGGCAGAGGCGCTCCTCACTTCCCAGACGTGCTCATTTCTTCCCAGACGGGGCGGCCGGGCAGAGGCGCTCCTAACTTCTTCCCAGACGGGGCGGCCGGGCAGAGGCGCTCCTCACTTCCCAGACGATGGGTGGCCGGGCAGAGGCGCTCCTCACCTCCCAGACGATGGGTGGCGGGGCAGAGGCGCTCCTCACCTCCCAGACGATGGGTGGCCGGGCAGAGGCGCTCCTCACTTCCCAGATGGGGAGGCCGGGCAGAGGGGCGGCCGAGCAGAGACGCTCCCCACCTCCCAGACGGGGCGGCGGCCGGACAGGGGCTGCAATCCCAGCACCCTGGTAGGCCAAGGCAGGCGGCTGGGAGGCGGAGGCTGCCGCTAGCCAAGACCACACCACCGCACTCCAGCCCGGGCAACACCGAGCACCGAGTGAGCGAGACTCCGTCTGCAGTCCCAGCACCTCGGGAGGCCGAGGCGGGCAGAGCACTCGGGGTCAGGAGCTGGAGACCAGCGTGGCCAACATGGCGAAACGGCGCCTGCAGCCAAAGGAGAAAAAGCAGGCAGCGGTGGTGGCGCGCGCTGGCAGTCCCAGGCAGTCCGCGGTGTGGGGCAGCAGCGAGCCGAGTAGATTGCAGCGTGGGCCACAGAGGGAAAAGAAAGAAAGAAAGAAAGAGAGGGAGGGAGGGAGGAAGGGAGGAAGGGAAGGAGATCTTTTTCTTAATTAAAAATCTTAAAGCCTTTTCCCTTGCTGTCCTCTGAAGACTGTGAATCTTTAGGCCTGCTTTTCCTAATTTTATACATTATTGCTCTAACTTATTTTTCTATTTAATAAAATACAAACTACATTGCTTGAATTGTGTTGTATCTACAAAACAATATAGATACAAATACGGATTTTTTAGCTATTTTCGTTTGTTCTTTTCTACATTATAGTTCTTTAAGCTTCTGTTTTATTCAGTTTGTGTAGAGGTGCATGCCCTACTGAAGAATCTGTTTTTCAAAGATTATCCAAGAAAATATTTTTTGAGAGAATTCTAGTGGATTTAATTGATGAAGACATGGTAAGAGAAACTGTTGGAAGATACTTGAAAGAAAGTCATTAAGTGAGAAAGAAATGAGAACTAAAATGTGAGACTTAGGAAGAACAGAGTGAGCTTTAAGAATAAAGACTGGAAACCTGTGTCTTTATTGCATTTACTTAGGTATTTCATCTTCACGTCTTTCTGGGCATATAAGATCTATTATGTCTATGGCTTCATGATGCTGGTGCTGGTTATCCTGTGCATTGTGACTGTCTGTGTGACTATTGTGTGCACATATTTTCTACTAAATGCAGAAGATTACAGGTGGTAAGTACCTATTTGTAGAAAGAAATTTGGGGGAACCATAATATTTTAAAATAACATTTCCTTTGAAATCTATCAAGTGGAGTAAACAGCTGTATAGAAATGTTGTTACTTAAAATAGCATAGAGATTTTTTCCCAGTTATAAAAATGATACATATTTTAGAGAAAAAACAATATCAAATTTTTAATGTATTAATGGAGTACTATGTTAGAAATATTTTTTACAAAGTGCTTGGTATGAAAAGAGTTTTATGAGAAGCATTGCTCCATTCTAAACACAAGGAAACTTAGATCTGAAAAAGGAAATGGTCTATTTATGGTCACTGGTAATAGGGAATCTGACAAAATTCAAGATTGAGCTTTCTGATTCTTAGATGTTCTCCTTGTTGATAAATTTAAATACCATATCTATGCGTTTGTTTTTTAAATGTTTTAAAGGACTTTAAAGGATGTTTTATTAAATTCTTTGCTTTAAAATCTTTGTTTTAGTGCCATTCATTCAAAAGAGATTTATCTTGTCTCCCCCTTCCCCCACCAGGCAATGGACAAGTTTTCTCTCTGCTGCATCAACTGCAATCTATGTTTACATGTATTCCTTTTACTACTATTTTTTCAAAACAAAGTAAGTGGAGACATTTTTTCACCTTTTATTTAGGAAACTAATTTGTCCTTTAAATACTAATATTTAAGGCCTTATGTTGAAAGTAAAAATGGATATCCTATATATATTTTGTTTTATTTCAGGATGTATGGCTTATTTCAGACATCATTTTACTTTGGATATATGGCGGTATTTAGCACAGCCTTGGGGATAATGTGTGGTAAGTTTTGAAATTCTTTGAACATCATGAGTAAATCTGAGTTTCTCTAAATCAGAAAAATACAGTAATTGGAAATTAAGAAATTTTATCTGTTGTTTGATCAGAAACACCAAAATAAACCCAAGTCTGATTTCAGTCCTTTTGACTCTTCCCCACAACATAATTTATTACCTTATTAATTTCTATTTTTATAGAAATTCTAGTAAGTCTGTATAGCACAGAATTTCATATCACAGTTTTTCATTCATTTTGAGAATTGGCTTTTTCATTTTATTTATTGTTTTTAGAGACTCAGCTTCTGAACTAGCTGGGACTACAGGCACATGCCACTGTGCCTGGCTTGAGAATTGGCATTTTTTAAAGCTTAGGTTTGATGGAAGATCATGATGTAGGCATGTTAAGGTGTTGCCTGAATGATTCCTGTTTGGAAACTTCTCAGACTATTCTTGGAGAAACCAGGAGACACCTAGGAGACAGCACAGTTTACTTGTTATGATTGCATACTTGGGTATCTACAGACTGGACTTAAGTTCTGGCTGTACCATATGTATGCTTTCCACTTTGATCTAGTTCCCCAAGGTCTCTAAGCTTCTGTAAAGTGGTGATAAAACCACTATTTATGGATCTATCATAATCATCTATTAAAAGGAAGAGGTAATAGTTTTCACCATGTGATAGAGTCTCTAGAATGTGTGAAATAGCTAGAAAATAAAGAACTTTTGGAAACAGTATGATAAATGGGAAAGGACTGGAATAAATGTCCATGCTGTTGCTCAGCTTTTTTTGTGGCCATGGAGGTCACATTAACCTTTCTAAGTCTCATTTTTATCTGTAAAATGGGCATATCTTTCAGAGTAGTTGTGAGGAATAGTGTCATGTGTGTAAAGCACCAAGTGTAGTGCTGGGACTGTTATTAGGTAGTAAGGATAGCCATTTACATGGTGAGATATGGAAAGAACTGGCCTTTTGGGGTCAGTCTGTTCTGGGTGTGAATTTCCCACTTAATAGCCATGTTACTCTGGCCAAATTATTTAACCTTTCTTCCTCAACTTTACTCATTTGCAAAATAGAAATAATACCTCATAGGGCTATAAAGAGGATTCAGTGATTAAATGTGGATAAACATCAGGTGGCTGGTAGATGCTCAGTGAGGGGTAGCTGCTGCTGCTATTGATGAAGGCTGAAAGTCCTTGGGCTTCCTTCTCCTCTGGAATTGTGTCTGTGTTTCTGCACAGTCTCTGTGGGATTCCACACCTTGTGTTTTCATCTCAGAACAACTTTATGACTCTAAGTCCCGGCAGAGGTAACTTAAGGGAAACTCATACAAGTAACTCACTTTTTTCGGGTTCAGTGTTTTACTTGATAAATGAGACTGGTCCCTTAATTACTTTGTAGGAATGATATGTTTTACTTGATAAATGAGACTGATCCCTTAGTTACTTTGTAGGAATAATGTAACGCTGCGGGACTAATCATGGTGGAAACATTTCCAGAGAGTGGATAATTTTCCTCCTTTTTCTTTTACTTGCCATTGGCTATTTATGTATGTATGTGTGTATTTGATAATTCCACCTTTGGCTATATAAGATATATATAAGATATGGTAATCTTATTAAAAGCTAGGTCTTGGTGTGACATTTATGGACACCTTTGGGATACCAAGATTGCTTTGTTTCTTCATCAAAAGAGCCTGTTCAGTTCATATACACTATGTATGTGATCACGTGTGTGCGCACACACAAATGAGATTGTCTGTAAAGTAGTGAAACATTCCACAAGGAAAGATCATTTTCTATGTTAGAGTCACATGTTTTATTTATAGCTGCTGTGATAGCCATTCCCTGTGATAATTAGTAACCAACTTTGAGGGAAAGATGAGAGGGACTGAAGGTTAAAACTACATTGTGTCAGGTGGAAACATCACTATTCTTGGGCAGTCAGAAGGTTCCTTCAGTATTATTTGCCATCCTTTCTTCAGAGTATTGTTCACTGGACTCCTCTTTATTTTATCTGAGATTTTTCTTGATTATCACCTGCATTCAGTGAGGTATAGAATCGATTACGCAGAGAGTTAAAAAATTTTTCTTGACTTGACTTTTTCTATATGTGATCTTAGGAAGACCCAGAGAGGTAACATCTTGACATTTACAAAGAAAATGGAATGAATCTAGCTAAATTTTTTGAGTGCTTTTCCTGCTGAAATTTCATCTTGCTGTCTGGAAATCTTGGCACATTTACAGTTCCCTGCTGTTCTGGCAATGTCCCAGCATTTATTCTTTAATGGGTTTATATGCCTTCAGTGCTTCATTTTTCAGGGGCAGGTGAGGAGAAACTGTTTAGGCTGGAAGTCATTAGAATGTCATCATAATACAAAAATTATATATATCCATCAATTTATGTTGCTAAAATGCTTAAGTCAGTAATTAAAACAAAAATATTTGTTGATTTTTTTAATGTAGCAAAAAATGACTACATTAAGATGGGATATTATGAGCATAGCATTTTTGTTTTGAGGAATTAAGTTCAAAAGTGCACCTCTATTGTTCCTAAGATATTTACTTTTCTAGAGGGCATATTCAGTACTCTCTTTTTATAAAGTCATGCCCTTGTAAGTTTATTCTTGAGGTACTCATAAGATTAGGAAAAATGATTCTCTAGGTTGATACTGTTTTGATTTTAAGCATATTTCTGCTCAAAGGGGAACAATGTTTTGTACGTGTGGAAAATTGGATTTGGTTATTGGACTAGTATTATACCATTACAATTTTTGATGCTAATTAAAATTTTATACATCTTTTCATGTCGTAAGGATTCAGGTATATTTTCACAAAATTGAATGATTTTTCTCTTATCCTGTAAAGAATTGTATTGTAACTATTCTAAAATGCATTATCAATATTTTAAAATGTAATATTGTTATTTCCTATTATAAAAGAAATGACTGTTCATTGCAAAAATAAGTGGAAATAGTGTTGCTTTGTCACTTTGGTTTTTTGTATTTTAATATTTAATAAAGGGAAACTTTCAAATATATACAAAAATAGGGACAATACTGTATATAGTGAGTCCCCATGTACTAACACCCAATGTCAGTAATTATCAACTCATGGCCTATCTTGTTTTATTTATATTCCCACTTTGTATCCCCCCCTTTTATTCTGACATGAATCTTAGACCTTATGTCATTTCAACTGTAAATATTTCAGTATATGTCTCTCCCTGAAAGATAAATGTAATATGATGGAATAATTTAGTTAGTGTTCAGATTTACCATACTTGTAATGACTTTTTTTAAAATATAGTTTGTTTGCATTGAGATCAATTAATATTCATGCATTGCTTGGCTAAAATGTCTCTTAAGGCTCTTTTAATCTATAGATATTCTCTCTCTCACTTGCAATTTATTTTTAAAACTTAAATAATTTCTGTAGAATTTTCCACATTCTGGATTTTGCTGATTATATTGCTGAAGTGTCATTTAAAGTTTCTTCAAGTGGTAGTTAGATCTGTAGGCTTGATCATACTCAAGAATACTTGTCCAAGAATGTTTAACAGGTGGTTTGTAAGCTTTTATCAGGGAAGCACATAATTTCTGGTTCTATCTCTTTGTGAAGTTAGCAGCCATTGATAGTTATTGCCTAGCTCAAATAATTCATTAGTAGTTATAATATTCTAATTCTATTGTTCCTTTTATATTTGTTAGCTGGAATACTTCCATAACGATAACCTTCCTTTCATCAACCAGTTGGTAGCCTTGGGGTGTAATTCATATATAGGAGAAACAGGAGAGATGCTTGATTCTTGCCTTTCATTCACCAGTTTAGTGAATAAAAGATTCACTAAAAGATTGGTTCAAGGGTGACTAATTAGGCACTTGTGTGTGCACTTACCATTATTAATTAATGGAAGGTTTTCTTTTAAGCTTTCAATAATATTGGGCTACATCATGAATTCCTAAGACCAATGGAGACTTTTTTCTCTGACAGTTCAATAACCAACTGCATTGTTCTAAAGAGCCCTTAGTAGGTTGATACAAAAGTAATTGTAAAGCTGCAAATACTTTTGCACCAACCTATATTTGCAATAAAGAACCAGCCAATTCATTCATTCATTCAACAGATATTTACCAAGTATCTTATATGCCAGGCACTCTTTTAGACACAGGAGATAAATATTTTATTTAACAAAACAAACATCCCTGATTTCTGGTGTTTTAAGCTCTGGTTGAGGCTAATTGTTAAAAAACAGCATTTCAAAACTTCTGACCCACTTACCTCTCTGTCCTGTCTATTCCTGCAAATATGTCAACCCTACTACCAACTACACAGCTTCTACAACTTAAAAAAGAAGCTGTGAGAAAATGCCTCTCCTCTAGAGCTTCAACTGCTATTGGGACATGGTTCCCTGTCCTTCCTTAAGAGAATTTTCAGTCACTGCTTACTATTTATCTATTGGATTTTGGGAAGATATATTGATTTTTACTTTAATGACCTAGAATAATATATCTTCAAATCAAATAAGGCATGTTTTTTGATTTAACAACCTTTTGCCGTTATCAAATTATTCTTGCTTTATAAGAGATGTATTTTAATTCTATAGTTACTGATTATACAAGAAATAATTGCTACTTGATTAGACTTGGCATATGATGGTCAGACTTGGTGTATTATGGTATCAGGTGATTTGCAAAGCAAATGATACAGTTTTAGTAAGTTCAGAAAGAATACTAACATAAAGATATTTTCTTTAAAAAAGAATAACTTTCCAGAGCATAGAGTATTTAGTGTTTTTAAGTGATGGATACTGCTCTGTATGTATTTGTTTCAAAACATCTTATTTTATCTTTGCAGGAGCGATTGGTTACATGGGAACAAGTGCCTTTGTCCGAAAAATCTATACTAATGTGAAAATTGACTAGAGACCCAAGAAAACCTGGAACTTCGGATCAATTTCTTTTTCATAGGGGTGGAACTTGCACAGCAAAAACAAACAAATGCAAGAAGAGATTTGGGCTTTAACACACTGGGTACTTTGTGGGTCTCTCTTTCGTCGATGGCTTAAAGTAACATCTATTTCCATTGATCCTAGGTTCTTCCTGACTGCTTTCTCCAACTGTTCACAGCAAATGCTTGGATTTTATGCAGTAGGCATTACTACAGTACATGGCTAATCTTCCCAAAAACTAGCTCATTAAAGATGAAATAGACCAGCTCTCTTCAGTGAAGAGGACAAATAGTTTATTTAAAGCATTTGTTCCAATAAAATAAATAGAGGGAAACTTGAATGCTAAAATTACATGAATAGGAATCTTCCTGGCACTTAGTGTTTCTATGTTATTGAAAAATGATGTTCCAGAAAGATTACTTTTTTCCTTTTATTTTTACTGCCATTGTCGACCTATTGTGGGACATTTTTATATATTGAATCTGGGTTCTTTTTTGACTTTTTTTTTTCCCAATCCAACTGCATCCTTTTTTTTAAAAGAGAGAATTAGAAAATATTAAATCCTGCATGTAATATATCTGCTGTCATCTTAGTTGGACCAACTTCCCATTTATTTATCTTAAAACTATACAGTTACATCTTAATTCCATCCAAAGAAGATACAGTTTGAAGACGGAAGTGTACTCTCTACAATGCAATTTACTGTACAGTTAGAAAGCAAAGTGTTAAATGGAGAAGATACTTGTTTTTATTAAACATTTTGAGATTTAGATAAACTACATTTTAACTGAATGTCTAAAGTGATTATCTTTTTTCCCCCCAAGATAGTCTTACATCTTTTGGGTTTGAATGAAGGTTTTACATAAGAAATTATTAAAAACAAGGGGGGGTGGGTAATAAATGTATATAACATTAAATAATGTAACTTAGGTGTAGACTCCCAAATGCATTTGGATGTACAGATTGACTACAGAGTACTTTTTCTTATGATGATTGGTGTAGAAATGTGTGATTTGGGTGGCCTTTTACATCTTGCCTACCATTGCATGAAACATTGGAGTTTCTTCAAAATGTGTGTGTCATACTTTTTTTGGGAGGGGGGTTGTTTTCTTCTGTTTATTTTCTGAGACTCGTACAGGAGCCAAATTTGTAATTTAGAGACATTTAATTTTGTTAATCCTGTCTGGGACACTTAAGTAACATCTAAAGCATTATTGCTTTAGAATGTTCAAATAAAATTTCCTGACCAAATTGTTTTGTGGAAATAGATGTGTTTGCAATTTGAAGATATCTTTCTGTTCAAAAGGCAAAATTACTGAATGCCATTTTTAAAAGTGTACTATAAACTATGCTACTCTCATACAGGGGACCCATACTTTGAAATCTCCAGACTTGCTTACATCTAGATTATCCAGCACAATCATAAAGTGAATGACAAACCCTTTGAATGAAATTGTGGCACAAAAATCTGTTCAGGTTGGTGTACCGTGTAAAGTGGGGATGGGGTAAAAGTGGTTAACGTACTGTTGGATCAACAAATAAAGGTTACAGTTTGTAAGAGAAGTGATTGGAATACATTTTTCTGGAACTATTCATAATATGAAGTTTTCCTAGAACCACTGAGTTTCTAGTTTAATAGTTTGCTATGCAAATGACCACCTAAAACAATACTTTATATTGTTTTTAGGAAGACTCAAAACACCTGTATTTAAACCTTAATATGAAAATCATGCAATTAATAGTTACACAAGATGTTTTCATTACAAAATATGTGTCTATATATTGATGGACTCCACATCCTATATTGTGACATGTAAGTCCTTTAAAAGGTGAAAAGTATGATTTCTTACCACTTAAGTATGATTCATATGATCCAACAAATTTGATCAGAAAATGTAGGTAAATCCTCTTCTGAAGCCAAAATGGTATATTAAGTGTAATTTATTGGTACTTCCATTTTCTCTTCCTTCTTACTTGCCTTTAAGATCTTATAAAAAAGAAACTAGGCCAGGCACGGTGGCTCACGCTTGTAATCCCAGCACTTTGGGAGGCCAAGGCGGGCTAATCACGAGGTCAGGAGATCGAGACCACGGTGAAACCCCGTCTCTACTAAAAATACGAAAAATTAGCCGGGCATGGTGGCGGGCACCTGTAGTCCCAGCTACTCGGAGAGGCTGAGGCAGGAGAATAGCGTGAACCCAGGAGGCGGAGCTTGCAGTGAGCCGAGATTGCGCCACTGCACTCCAGCCTGGGCGACAGAGCGAGACTCCGTTTCCAAAAAAAAAAAAAGAAACTAAATATTTAGTTGCTTATATTATGTAACCTTTTAACTATATGTAAAGTACTTTTTTGGTTTCTTTCTCACCACTTTTATTCAAAAGTACTTTTAACATACTAATACATAGTCTGTCTGCTGGGAGTATAAATTGGACAGTAAGCTTTTGTCTTAATAAAATGAAATTTGTTTCTCATGATACGAATCTTGCAGGTAAGATGTAGGGTTTATTGAAAATGTGTGGGTTAAATGCTTTCAGGTACACCAATTCTTTCTACTAAATTGAGCTCTATTTGAAATTCTTTGGAATCTGTGGTGAAAAATAATTTTCTGATTTCCAAATACATTAAGAGCATTAAATGAATATTAATTACCTTCGAAGTCTTTTAGAAAAGGACTTGTATTGGTTTTTGGCTGCATAGAGGGGTTGAGTAAGTGTGTGTGTGTGTGTGTGTGTGTGTGTGCGTGTGTGTGTGTGTGTATGTGTCTTCTTAAAGAAGATGTAATTCACAAATAGTTTAGCTCCCTAGCGC
The DNA here is from genome assembly GCF_009828535.3 of Hylobates moloch. Classification (NCBI taxonomy): domain Eukaryota; kingdom Metazoa; phylum Chordata; class Mammalia; order Primates; family Hylobatidae; genus Hylobates; species Hylobates moloch. The sequence continues at coordinate 37,176,833 of NW_026652278.1, forward strand.
TCAGTTGTAGAATAGAAAATAGAACATTATTCAAGTTAATTGAAAGGTGAGGTTTTTATACCCCCACAAATGCTGTGTATCTGTCTTTCGTTTGTTAACATTATTTGCTTAATTTCTTTCAACTGACACTTTGGATAATACTATCAAAAACTAAGGCTAAACATTCCCCGTGTATTTAAGCATGCTTCTCCTGAAATTTAACTACATTAGTAGTTGACATTTGTATACATATATCCTAATACAGGAGTAGGATAAGGTGGAAATGTAATGGCCTGAGGGATGGCGAAGCATTCTTTTAGTATTTTTTATCATGTTGGGCTCCTAGATTGTACTGGGGTTGCCCATAAATCAAACCCCATACTCTTAGAATTCATTATATTGTGGTGATACCAGAACCTAGTGAATGGTATGCTTGGGTGTTTTCCATTGAGAGTGGATGGACCTCTTTATAAAGTTGGTTGCTGCAAAATCCAGTTCTTCCAAAAGCCACTTTATTTAGGGTTTATTCACAAATCATATCCATTTTGGTACAGTGTTTGTTTTCTAATATTTATTAACCACTTTATACCAAATGTCTTGCAAAGAAATGTTATTAAAACCTTGAATTTTTACAAATGTAAAAAACAAAAAGTGTATTAATGTATTTGTTCAGGAAAAGCTACATACCGAAGGGCTTTTGTATATGAATTCTGTGGTGGGGAGACCCATTTGTAATCTATATGGCAGTTCCATCTGGGTTTTAAGTTTAGATTTCACCGTGTCTTAGTGCTTCATTCTATTGGTTTATTGGAACATGTAATAGGAGTAGTGATGTATTAAAACACAAGTATTCATTAATATTTTATATCTTCACTAAAATTCTGTAGTTATGAAACTATATTTCATCAATCAAGGTGTTATATTTCAATCAGAGAAGTGAAAATTTATGAAGATTATTTGGAAGTGTGTACAGAAATAAACTAGGCTTACAGGTAGGCTAGATCAGAACGTTAACATATGAACCTGCAGAAATCTTGTAAGACTTAAATTCAGTGTGAGGAATAACTCTAGTTCTCTCCTATGAGCATTTCCTAAAAGCCATCTGATTTGGCATTCTTACTGGAGCTGCAGACAGAAATCTACAAAGACAAAAGTAAACAAAATTAAGTTATTATTCCACTGTTAGGAATATAAATTTGTGAAGTCTGTTTATTTTGAAGTATTGGTGAACTAGGCTTGCTAATTGATAACTGCAGCAGTTTGTGTTTACTCCAGTTCGTCAACTTAGGTCATTTGAAAGATATAAGAGCTTAAGGCAAGAAAGAAGTAACGTGGAATTCTATTTGAAGGACAACAGAACATTCTTGGAAAAGCAGCTCCAGTTGGTTTTTCAACTCTGTCAAACTTGAATGTGTAAGTCCCCACAGAGCATGGACAGTCGGTGCAGAGTTCCAAGGAAATTATTGCCTGATGACCACTTCCATTTTGTATACACTCTTTGGTTCGTATAGGCCATATTCCAACTGGCTTTTTAGTAATAGAAATCCAGTATATAATGTATCAAATACAATTGAGGTTCTAACCTAGTGTGTTAATTTATCTGAATTTGGATTTTTAAAAAGTAATAAAAAGTTAAATGTACTTCCTTTGGATTCCTTATTTCTTTCCTTTTTGAAACATGAACCAAGCATAAGGGATAACCCATTATTGACAGGCAAATGAATAACTTAATAATAGTTTTCCACAATTAAATAAAGCAGGGGTCTGCAGACTTTTTCTGTGAAGGTCTAGATAGTACATACTTTCGGCTTTGAGGGCTATACAGTCTCTGTTGAAACTATCATTGTAGCACCAAAGCAGCCATAGTAGACTACATAAACTAATGAGCATGGCTGTGTTCCAGTATAACTTCACAAAAACAGCTCACAGGCCATAGTCTGCTAACCCCTGGAATGATGTATTTAAAATTTAAGGTTTAAATTTGTATTTCGAAAATGAACTGTAATGTGCAGTAAAGTTGAGAGAATGGTCCAGTGAATAAGATTGGTCTTAAGAATGATTTTTCTTTTATTGCCATTATTGACTTTCTTGTATACCCATTCTGGCTCTTACACTCAGACTTTACCATCTATTTGCCTGCCATCCTCTGATTGATGATTCTTTGCATTTGTTTAGCATTTACTACTTTTTCAAAGCAGTTTCACTTGTTCCCTCACAACCGTCCTGTGAAGCTGGTAGAGTAGATAGCTGTGTTTTATGGATAAGAAACCACAGCAGCTAAAGGTACTCTTATGTTTAGCCCAGAAGTCATCAAGATTCAGGGCCCTGTTGTCTTGACTATTAACTGTAAAATGGGGGTGTCACCCTCTCTAGCCTGGGAGCAGGTAATATATGTAGAAGTCGCATTGAAAATTAGTGTTCTGTACAAATGGAAGAGATTATTTTTATTGTGCCACGTTGAAATCAGTGGTTAATTTCTCCATGTCTTTGTATGTTTTGTTTTTCCATTTCTGACTAGTTTTTAAAAATCCTGACCAACCTCCTTGGTTCTTTTCTCCTAGTTTTATTAGGTGCCTCAGTCAACACCTGTACTTGACAATTCCCGTTAGCCAAATCGTTGGTACAAATTTGGATTACTTTTTATTTCTTTAATGAACACTTTTTGTCTGGTTGGAAAACTAAGGACAGAAGGGACTCTTTTGCAGCCAGCTTCTTGATTTCAAGTGAACTATTTTTGTGGAACTGTTACTCTGCAATATAATATTAGAAAAGGGGGGAATAAGCCTAATTGGGACATGTGGAATCCGTGTAGTTTACAAATGTATTTTAAATTACTTGATTATTTAAAATGATTTTCAAAGTTTGCACAATTACTTTGCTTGACAGCCATTTCAAAGGAAAAAATTGTGGGAGGTGGTTGCAGGGGGAAATTGATATAAGTGGGGCTGGCCAATGTTATGGTTATTCTTAGTGTCTCAATCTAAGCCACTAGGATTACAAGACTTAATATTGAAGGTCAGTGAAGAAAAGGGAGAGTCTAGAGAGTGAGACATGGAAGGTGGTTCTAAGTTGGGGTTGGTCAGATAGGTCTGCTGCAATTATAGACCAGAAAGGTAGGGCAGTCCTGGATAGGTAAGTGTCACAGATAGGGTAGCTGCAATGCTGGCATGAGGATGTGGGATATGCGATTATCAAGGTGTCCCAGGCAGAGACATGGAGGGTGTGAAGCAGCGAGGCCATGTTAGGATGACTGCAGGGTGTTTAATGCCAGAAGACTGGAATGTGGGAGTTGTAAGGAGCCAAGACTGGAAAGGTGAAAGGAAGGCTTGATGGTGGACGGAGGACCTGGTATGCCACCCTGAAGAACTTGAATAAAGGTTTTGGAGAGCCAGGAAGGGTTTTAAGCAGCTGCTAAAAATTGTAGTATCTTTAATTACATTCTCCAGAAAACTGAGTGTCTTCTCAGTGGTCAGCAATGTAAATGAAGGAATAAGCTGGCCTGGAACAAATTATCATGTATAGTAGCTTGGAAAGGCAAAATGAGAAAGTGGCCCAGGTGGATAAAATTCAGTAGACTTGAAGGGGCAAGAGAACTTAGTTACTCTGGGTGGGAGATGGACATCTAAGAGGAGAAAAACACTTGTTCAGGTTCACAGAGGCCCAAAGATATGGCAGAGGAAACCCTAAAGTAATTATGAATGTAATAATGGAGCTAAGTTGAGCAGTTTTATGTCATAAAGCCTGTTACTCTACCTCCAGTTTTTTCATGGTTTTTAAATTAAAGAAAAATACATTTTAAAAATCATCTAAACCCAGATTAGAGTTTAGCTTTTATAGTTCTATCTTATGGTGTCCCTTTTCAATTTTTCTTTTCTAATCTTTCTAGTGAACCAAATATTTTGTTGCCATTTATTGGTTGATAGCCAAAGTAGCAACTAAACTGGTCTTCTACTTTAATAACATAAAACTGCGCAGCTTGTTCATTCTTTAACACCACTGTCTTCAAAATATTTGGACAAAGGGTGTTGGTGAGAAGACGTGGCCACTACTCACCAGGTGGGGACTGGAGGTCATAAAAGCTCACAACCTCATTGCTTGCACAAGAGGTAGCCTCTTATGTCTATTTTCCAGAGGAATTCCCTTCTAAGAAGGAAGCCTTTTGGTGGTTTGCCTAATGCCACCTGGAGACCTGGAAGTGTCAGAGAAGTTTGTTAAGCCTTTTAGATGTTGACTCTTTGGACTTGTCTACTGAGAGGTGGTGACCTTCATGGGGGTGAATGCAGAGAGCTATGGCGTTGGGTTTGACTCCTTCTGGCATTCAGGCAGAAATGCATGCCATTCAGCCCCCTCCCACTCCTTTGCCTATGCACCGGCCACTTGGCCTTCCTGCCATTTGGTGGTACTTATCCCCTCAAATTCCTTCCTCCCACCTGCCAGTTTCTAACCAGATCTTGCCCTGTCTGGCTCCATTCTGTATGTTATGTGCCCATTTGATGAAAACAGCATGAGGCAGGGTCAACATTGCATTTCTTTCTAAAAACGAGGACAAAATATGAGTGGCATCCTTCCAGTAGTTAACTTTTAGCGCTTTACTTGTGTGAAGGACTTGTTATCCTAGTTGATAGATGAGAAGACAGATGACCATAAGTGCAAGAAATTCAGAGTTTGATGTGAAGCCCAGCTCTGGGCTCCCTGTTGACTATTTTGTCATTGATGTATGTGAAACCATGTGGAAATCCAAAAGGAAAGTTGTCTATTTTTCTGCTTGCAGTTTAAATTGAAAAAAGATTCTATTGGGCATGATGCAAAACATTTCTACACATAACACGTTTGCGTGTTATACTTGACAGGGCCATTTTACATAAAAAGATCTTTGAAAAGCCTCAGTAATAATACTTTTTATATCTCTAAATCAAAATGGCTCAGTTCTGACAATTTTTACATTTTAGGTACAAAATAGAAGTGGGTTTAAAATAGCTCTTGATTAGTCTCCTAAATTATTTGGGCGTATGTTTTTAATTGGCAAAAAGAAATAGACTTCAGAAATTGGTTATTTTTAGTCCATCAAGTTAACGGTGAGTGGCTTATTTAATAAAACCATGTCTGTAATTTAACACAAATAGCACGTACAGCTGTTCATTTGTGTCTTTTTGACTGTATGAAGCATCTTAGACGGTTTTACTGAAAGATAGGGTCACCGAGAGGGGAAATCTGTGGACTTAAGTCTTTTTTCCTTACCTATCGCCGGCCACTAGGTTAGGTTACGTGCCGCCAGCAGGCTCCCTTCGTGGCTCGACTACGGGATGTGGAGAGAGCTGAGAGAATCGAAATCCTCGATTTTTTTTTTCTTTGCTGAGAGACATTCACTCATCCCTGCAGAGAAGCAGCTGCCCGAATGCACATAGCCAGTTGGTAGTGACATGAATCGCGTACATAGGGCTCCTGGTCCAGCGCCCCGAGTTCTAACCACTCTGGCCACGTGGGCATCTGGGAGTTGTAAAGTGAGTTATGGAAATAAAACAAGGAGAGAAGCCCAGCCCCGATCTTCAGGAGCGGCATTCTCGGGAGCCAGAGGCCGAGGTGGCGCCCCGGGGCAGGCGCCTTCGGCTGGGTGGGAGCGGAGCTGGCCCCGGCCTTTGGCTTCAGCATCTTCACCTCGCTCGCCTTCCTCCGAAGTTGCGGAGGTGCCGGGAAGAGGAGGGGCCTCGCCTAGGGCGCCCGAGTGATTGGCTGCCCAGGGCCCCTGGCGAAGGCTGTGTGGTCCACCCCTGGTGGAGAGGGGCGGAGCGGCCACTGCTCCAACCACCGCCGCCACCGCCACAGTCGCAGCCGTCACAGCCTCGGCCGCCGGGCAGGCAGCTCCGAGCGGCTGCTTCCCGGTTGCCTCGACGAAGACAGGGGGCGCCGTGCTCCGCTTGCTCCGCGCCCGAGCCATGTCCAGCAGCCCTGTGTAACCACTGAGTCCCGGCCGGAGCCGACCGACCCAGTGTGCACCGTCTTTCGGCCGAGCTGAGCTTTCGTGCACGCAACTCCCTCTGCCCCAGCCAGCCCAGCGCCACCATGCCCCGGGCGACTGCACTTGGGGCCCTGGTGTCACTGCTACTACTGCTGCAGCTGCCTCGCGGCGCCGGGGGACTCGGGGAGCGCCCGGACGCCACCGCAGACTACTCAGAGCTGGACGGCGAGGAGGGCACGGAGCAGCAGCTGGAGCATTACCACGACCCTTGCAAAGCCGGTAGGTGCCGCCGCCGGGGAAGTCCCGCAGAAGTTTGCCTTTGAAATGCAAATGAGGTGGTGGGCAAGCCTGCGCTACCGTCTGTGGGGCGGGTCTCCTCTCCCCTCCCCTGAGATCCCCGGCTCCCCGGGAAGACAATGCCTCCGAGGAATTGCTTAAAAACCACTCCGAGGCTGGGACGTCCCGGCCCCAGGTTTGCGGTGCGCACCGGGGGGCGACAGCCGGCGCGTTCCCAAAGCGAATCAGGGCGGGTGCCCGAGGCCGAGAGGGCCCCCAGGGGCCGGGGCGGGTGCCAGGGCCGCCTGACAGCGAGTGGGCAGCACTGGCCACCGCCGGACGCTCCGGGCCGGAGCAGAAGAGCCGGGCTGGGCGCGGCGCTCCGAGGCTCAGATAGAGTTCCTGGCTCCGATTTCACAGCATTTGTAAGTTTCGCGCAAAGTTTCCCAAGATCCGTGGTTACTCGGGAGGAGATTTTTAAAAGAAAAGCGTCACAGCGGGCAAAAGGAAAGGGGTCGCCGAGGGAGAATGAGCAAGATTCGAATAGCCGGAAACTTCCCTGTAGCGGTACCGGCCTGAGGGTCGCTCTGGGCGGGCGGAAATGGAAGCCGGCAGGTGCTCTAATCCCGCCAGGAAGCGGCGCCCCGGGACGTACGGGCCTTTCGGGCGCAATCGCCGCCCGGGCGCTGCAGCTCCCGCTTCCCCGGGGCCACTGACAGGCTCGTGAGTCCTGAGGGGAGCAGCTTCCGAGCTGGAGTCGTTGAAGCGTTAGCCTCCGAAGGGCCCAAGCGCATGTTCCAGCAAGCTGATTAGTGTGGGTCAGTTCCAGCACGGGCAGAGGGGTGCTCACGCTCCCAGGGAGATGCTGGGCTCAGAGGCTCGCACAGACGCTCCTGGCCCATGGCCAGTGGCCCGCGGGTAGTGGTGTTTATCTCTGGCTTTGTGGGGCTCCGTTTCACTTGGCGGTCGGCAGAGAAGAATGGGGAGGGAAGAGCGCGACCTCCACCCTCGGCAGGGCAGGTGCTCCTTCCCGGGGCTGTGGCCGGCCAGGTCTCTGCGGGGCCTGTGGGCCAGTGGTAGCCCCTTCACGCCCCGGAAACCTCTATCAGTTCCAGGTTCCTCATCTCTAAATTGATGGCAGTAATTATAGGAGGACTCAGGTGATTTGTGGGAAAATTCTCTGCAAGTGAAATGATGGCATTGTCGTTATTTTTTATTGTTACTATCACTGCAGTGGCTCAGGTCTAGGCTGGGGGTTGGGAGGGTCAGGACTGGGTAAAGTCTGGGAAAGACCAGGTTACTAGGAGGCAGGAGGAGTTTGTGAGACTTGGGAATCTTGTGAAGGTTTAAGATCAAACTAGTCTTGAGGGGCCTGGTCTTAGTAAGGGAAGTTTCCTGCAGAATATCCACCTACTGCTGTACCTCGTGGGGCTTCTGAGTTAGGAAGGTGGGCAGCGGAGTTGGTTCCTGGACAACTGGAGAAAACCTCAGCAGGTAGCATGCCTGGCCCAGGTACCATGAGTTCCTCATGGGACCTAATTCAAGGCCAGGGAGAAGAGGCTCCAGAGCACTATTGGAATGGCAGCCTGGCCCTGGAAAGAGGGCCACTGAAGGTGGGAAAATAGGTGTGGGATAAAGGGAGTGGCTGGACCACCTCCCGCACTTGTCAGATCCTAGACCCTGCTGGGTGTGGGCTGGGGACTCTGGGAGGCAGTGTGGGCAGCTGAGGCCTGGAGTGGGGAAGTGATTGATTTGCTCAGGAATGTATTGTGCATCTCCAGTATGCTGGGTGCTGGTCTGGGCACTTGTGAATCCAGATGTGAAAGAGGCATCCCAGCTCCTGGTCTCAGCCTTGGAGGATAACCCTGAGGCAGGCTTGCCTGTTACAGCCTCATTTTCCCCAGTAGTTTTAGAGAAAATGCAAGATAACCAAGGGCACGCATATTCTGTGATTCTTCACAGACAGAATGGGATGTACAGGCAGGGCTGGAAGGCAGAGGATCTGGCCACTGTGGCTTCAGCCAGCTGCAGGCACCCTCCTCAGACTCTGAATTCTCCCAACCCATTGGCCTTTCCCTGGGCTACACTGATGCTAAGAGTGGCCAGAAGAGGGCGATGATAAGCACAACCTGGGGGAAAAGGTAACATCTCAGTCAGCCCATCCTCTTGGAAATTGCCTGACCTGGAGAACAGCTGTCTGGAAGGCCAGCAAGCAGTTCATCAGTGTACTGAAGTCGCAGAGAAAGGACTTGCCTCTTGGCTAGGGGGACACTGCACTTCCTGGTTGCATATTTAATGCAAACCTTTAGGGGCAGCCTCCCATTCTATCTCAGTGAAATCCTAACTCCCTGACTCTTCTGGCCAGAAGCTCTCCTTTTAGGACCTGCCTCAGGGCTGCAGAGCTAAAACACCTCCCACTCTCCCTTCTTGGTGTGGGTCTCCATTCCTACTGTGGACTCAGAATGCAGAGGGGAGGGTCTTGAATCTATTCCTGGCTTCTCAGAATCTGTGTTACCTGGACTATTCCCCTCCTCTCTGGGCCCCTTCATTCTGCAGTTCCTTACCTGCAGAATGAAATGAAGAATGAAAATGTCTGCCTTGTTAGAATTACAAAATGATGTATCCAGAGAGCTTGTGCTCTTGGTCCACATCAACCATCTTGCCGTGGGCCTACTTCATACCTTGCAGGCACTTCAGTGTGAGCCCCCTGGCTGCTTCCTATCCAGTGTTCTATAAGTCTATGATTTTTGGTTCTAGCTCAACCTCTCAGAAGCTGAACAAACTGGTAATTTTACCATTTCACTACTTTTGCAATTTTTAATACCATTTTTACCATTTACTCTGCCTCTTACAAGCTGTGTATCCTTGGGCAAATCACTTGATTTCTCTGGGCATTAGCTTCCTCATTTGTAAATGGGGATGATTACTGATAAAGTACTTAGAACAGTGCTTGAAATATAGTTAGATACTTTTTATAAATGGATTTTCTAGACACTGATGGAAAGAATATCTTCATGCTTACCTTAAAGCAGGTTTTAAGATGGAAAATTTAAATTTGCTAATAGACAATCTATTTGATGCTGTAAAAAGGGATGACTTTTAAATCAAATGACGGGGGAGTGGAAGTTAGTCTGTGAAGCCCTCCTGGCCTGGGGCTGGTGAGGGGCATGGGGCTTCTGGGGGATGTTCTCTGTCTGGTCGTCCATAGCTCTGCCAGTTGTTTTTCTTCTGATACAGCTAAGGATTCAACTGGCAGTAAATCACAAGGCATTCTTACAGCCACCGTGCCTCTGAGAGCAAAGCTTGCGAGGCCTGTTCCTGCCTGCCTGCCTATCCTCACCCACAAGTTTTAAGCCGATTTCGAGTCAGAGGGCCTAGGTTCTTATCTTGACCCTGCCCCCCTTACTCACCGTGCGGCCTTGAGCAAGTCTTTTCACCTTTCCATGTCTCAGTCTGCTCATCTACAAAATGGGAGTGCGAGCAAAAGTGCTTGCCTTGCAGGGGAGACAAAAGGCCAGTTTTAGTTGGATTCTTCAGAAAGAAGAGCCTTACACAAGGACTTTGGTGTAGATAGTTCATGTGGAAGGTGATCCCAGGAAGCAGGGTTGAGGGAGCAGGAGGAATGAGACAGGGAGGGAGGAAATCCAGTGAAGGGAGTGGAATCAAGGTAGCTGCTTTTGGCAATGGGCCCCTGACCCCACTGGGAGCTCCTCTGAGGAGCTTACAGAATGCCTCCCAAATTATCTGCCCAGAGAATAGGAGGCTGCAGCATTTATCCAAAGCCTGCTGCCCTTCACTGTCTGCTCCTTGCTGTAGTTTCTATTCCTGTGTAAGAAAGCATTCCAGACCAGTGGGGTAGAACAACCTCTGTTTTATTATGTTCATGATTCTGTTGATTAGGAATGTAGAAAAGACACAGCAGGGGAGGCTTGTCTTTGTTCCATGATGGCTGAGCCTCAGCTAGGAAGACTTACAGGCTGGGGTGACTCAACAAGTGGGTTCTGAAGTTATCTGAAGGCTCATTCACTCATGTGTCTGGCTGTTGAGGCTGTCTGTTGCCTGGGACCTGTTGGCCAGAACACTTGTAGGTGGCTTCTCCATGTGGTCTCTCTATGTGGGCGTCCTCGAAGCATGGCAGCTGGATTCTAAGTGCAAGCATCTCAAGAGAACCAAATGGAAACTGTGTTACCTTTGATGGCTTTGCCTCAGAGTCACACATTGTCACTTCCATCACGGCCACAAGCCCTCCCAGATTCAAGGTGGGAGAGCATAGAACCACCTTTCCAGTGGGAGGCATGTCAATATCATGTTGTTAAAAGGGCACATGAAATGAGAGAAGTTGTTGCAGCCAGTTTTGGAAAAGATGACTTGCCACATTCCCCGAGGCATTAACTTCCCTGAATATCCAGGAATAGAGGGCTCTACAGATTTAGAAAAAGTTCTCAAGCAGAAAGGTGGGGAGACATGTGGCAGAGGCATGGAACTGCCCAGAGGTGAGCTGAGGGTATGTGACTCAAAAATTGTCTACATGAGGCTCAAATGATATGAAAATGCTGTATAGCCTTTTGGGTTTATTAAATCTAAGGGAACTGCCTGATAACCAGCTTCACTTTTCAGTGGATGGCTTGGTAAATACCAGGGCCTTCTTCACCGCTGTGGGTCCCATGTTAGGATAGGATAAATATAGCTGGTGGTCCCTTGTGTCTTATGGCTCAGGAACCAGTAGTGAGGGTAAGCCCACACTTCAGACTTTACTTCTGCCTGGAATTTGGTGTTTCACCTCACTCTGCCATTCTCTCCAAGACATCTTACCAATCAGGTTCATTTTGGGGCTCACTGAGAGCCCTCTCTGGGGCAGCTGTTGCCAGCAGCCCTCATGTTATTGTCAGCCTAGAAACTGAAGCAGCCCTGGGCCAGTGTGCCAGGGACTCCTAAAAGTGCCCAGAGTGGCACTGGGATGATTGTAGAGTCCTAGGCAGTGCTCCTCTGGAGTCGCCAACCTTCATGGCAGGGCAGGCATCCTGGTTTTTAAGCAGAGATGAGGCTCACATGGTGCCTCCTGGAAGCTTGTCTCCCCTGGCATGACCCATCCCCAGAATGTGAGCTGCCATCTCTGTGGTACTCCACCTGCCCCCCATCAGACTCCCACACCATGGGCCACACCTAGCTAAGGGTGGCTGGTATTTTTACATCTTTATTTTCATTCTAACTTGTTATGATGTCCTTGCTGATGGGCAGGTACTGATCTGATGGAATTAAAATATTTCAGGGCCATATTGGAGTTAAATGTTTGTCTTTTTTGTTTCTCCGGATGATACAGGAGCAGAATCTAGTCCACCTTCTCTACACAATTTCACACTCCACCATGCACTGGGGCAGGGTGTGAGCCAGTTAAGAGCACAGGCTCTGATGCGGGCCAGACCTAGGTTCCAAATCTGCCACCTAGGCAAGGCTGTGTGACCCTGAGTATGTTACTCAACTTCCCTGAGCCTCAGGGAAAAAAAGAATTAGTAATATCCACTTTTCAGGATTGCTATAAGGATTAAATAATACAATGGTTGTCAAGTGCTGAGCACAGTATCTGGCACAAGGCAAGTATATAATGATATATACGTTATCAGAGTACAAAGCAGGTGCTCACAGCACTTCTTGAACTCTTTTGTTGAAATGCTGTAGAGGAAATTGAATTTTTGCAATAAATGAATAATTTATTTCATCTAGTATAGTTAAGGTTAGAGATTCTTAATTTCAGACCTGATCATTGTGGTTAAACAGAGTCTCAAAAGTAAGTGAAGGGTGAATTTTATGGCATGTGAGTTATATCTCAATAAAGATTTCAAGTAAATGCAGATGAGGGCAGGGCCAGGGGCAGAGCTGGGGGAGGAAGCTCATGGCCTTAGCTCCTGAGGAACAGTGGGCTGGCTGGCACAGCTGCTCGAGCTGAGAATTCAGCTCAGCCAAGCAGGTGTGGAGTGTGTGGCCATCCAATGCCAAGCAGAGCCTAGAGTTCTCAACAGTGGCCAGGTCTCATACTGGGACCTTTCCCAGAGTCTGGGAAAGGGGGGACCAGGAAGGAAGACGCATCAGGCCCCTCTTGGAGGGGGCTGCTCTGGGAGCTGAATGACAGCAAGAACACCACCCACTGACCCTCAGCACAGCCCCCAGAGCAGACAGGCAGCTGCAATGGCTGCCATTTTGTATATGAGGAAACTGAGCTTCAGGCCCAGACTTTCTCCCTGACCTTGCTGGCCCTTTGATGCGTCTGTGGACAGAGCCCATATTTGGTAGACAGAAAAGTCCACAACAACATAATCAAAGGTAGGTCTCCAAGTCTTACATCAGTGGAACTCGTTTTTTCCTTTTCTCTCCCGCCCAGTAGCGTAGTGATCAGTGCAGCATACCCTTCCCTCAGGGTGGCATGTGTGTTGGGAAAGCGTCCTTTCTTCTGCTGTCCTGCACAGTGAGAGGAGAGGAGTGGAGACAGGCATGATGCCACTGAGCCATCCACAGAGCCCCAGATATGCAGTGCACCTGGCATGTGGGCCTGGCATGGGTGCTAATGGTCTAAGTGCTGGTTAGACTCAACCCTGCCCTTGGGGAGCCTCCTACCCAGGGCTGGGCTCAGCCTGCTCAGCAGAAGAGGCTCCTAGATGGAAGCTGATTATAGACTGGTCAGCAGGGCATCTCATGCAGCAGCACCTCAGCTCTGGCCATCCAGCTGACCACTGCTTCTCCGGCCATTCTCAGGGCACTCCCCAGCCTGGACTATGGTTGTTTGAGCGCCTGGCCCCTCCCCAGACTGTGGAGAACAAAGACCTTGCTGACATGTTGTGGTTCTGTACCCATGCTTTGGAATTGGGCTGACTTAGGTTTTTCTTCTCAGCTTTGTCACTTTCCTTTTTTTTCTTTTCTTTTTTTTTTTTTGGTTTTTTTTTTTTTTTTTTTTTTTTGAAATGGGGTCTCGCACTGTCATCCAGGCCTGAGTGCAGTGGCACGATGTCAGCTCACTACAACCTCCACTTCCCGGATTCAGTTGATTGTCCTGCCTCAGCCTCCCAAGTAGCTGGGATTACAGACGCCCGACACCATGCCCGGCTAATTTTTGTATTTTTAGTAGAGACAGGGTTTCCCCAGGTTGGCTAGGCTTGTCTCAAACTCCTGACCTCATGATCCACCCGCCTCAGCCTCCCAAAGTGTTAGGATTACAGGCACGAGCCACCGCGCCCATCCTCAGTTCTGTCACTTTCTAACGGTAAGACCTGGAGCAAGTCCCTCAGCCTTCAAAGCCTCAGTGTCCGTTTGTGTATCACGCCGTTAATAGAAACTCTGATTAACAGGCTTGTATATGAAGGCACTTGGTACCGTGCCTAGAAAACAGAAGCACTCAATAAATATGAAATATACAGTGCTAGAGTTATGTGGCCCTTAAAGAACCTGTTATGCCCCAACAAGTGTGTGGAGTGAACTGAATTATATGAACAGCACTGCTTTCCATACTTCTGAGACAGCCTGGGGGCAAAGCAGCAGGTGCTAGAGGCAAATTTCCTGGGTTCAGATACTGGCTCTACCACTTCACGGCTATAGGCAAACCTGCTTAGGCTTGCTGGGACTCTGTCCTTATCTATGAATGTGGTTACTAATATCTACCCACATAGGGTTATTATGAGGATTTAGTGATTAATACAGAGAAAGCACTTAGAATCATGTCTGGACATAGTAAGCTTCCAGTAAATACTGTTTTTAAAATTATTATCATCCCACAGAAATCCAGCAAGGTTTCCAAGTGGCAGGAAACTAAATATCTGAACAACCAAAGTGATCTGGCTTTGTGTCCCCACCTAAACCTCATCTGGAATTGTAATCCCCATGTGTCAAGGGAGAGACCTGGTGGGAGGTGATTGGATCATGGGGGTGGTTTCCTTCATGCTGTTCTCGTGATAGTGAGCGAGTTCTCGCAAGACCTGATGGTTTAAAAGTGGCCGTTTCCCCTGGGCACTCTCTCTCTCCTGTTGCCATGCAAGATGTGCCTGCTTCCCCTTTACCTTCCACCATGATTGTAAGTTTCCTGAGGCTTCTTCATCCATGCAGAACTGCGAGTCAGTTAAGCCTCTTTTGCTTATAAATTACCCAGTCACAGGTAGTATCTTTTATTTATTTATTTGTTTATTTTTTTGAGACGGAGTCTCACTCTGTTGCCCAGGCTGGAGTGCAGTGGCGCGATCTCGGCTCACTGCAAGCTCCGCCTCCCGGGTTCATGCCATTCTCCTGCCTCAGCCTCCTGAGTAGCTGGGACTACAGGCGCCTGCCACCACGCCCGGCTACTTTTTTGTGTTTTTAGTAGAGATGGGGTTTCACCATGTTAGCCAGGATGGTCTCGATCTCCTGACTTCGTGATCTGCTCACTTCAGCCTCCCAAAGTGCTGGGATTACAGACGTGAGCCACCGCTCCTGTCCCTGAGGTAGTATATTTACAGTAGTGTGAGAATGGACTAATATACAAAGCCTGGTGATTTTTAAGGGATTTATGTTTTCTGATGGTGCCAATTCTGATAGCTCCTCTATACTCAGAGAATTTTTGTGTGTGTGCAGTGGTGGGATCCCAGCTCACTGCAACTTCTGCCTCCTGGGTTCAAGTGATTCCTGTGCCTCAGCCTCCTGAGTAGCTGGGATTACAGGCAGGCACCACCACACCAGGGTAATTTTTGTATTTTTAGTAGAGATGGAGTTTCGCCATATCGGCCAGGCTGGTTTCGAACTCCTGGCCTCAAGTGATCTGCCCACCTCAGCCTCCCAAAGTGCTGTGATTACAGGCCTGAGCCACCATGCCCAGCTATACCCAGAGACTTTGACCTAAAATTAAATCTTCCATGAATCTCAGTGGCCTCAGTGAGGAAGGCATTAGGCTAAGGCATTTGGTTCCCTGCAAGCCAACCAGATGTCTGAACCCTACCGAAGAAACCAGCCCCTGGCTATTTGGAGACGTATAAGTGGCTTTGGGCCTGAGCCTCCATTCATCTGATGGCTTCTCCCAACCCCTAGGAGTTGATGTGAGCACTCACAGGAGATGGCCTGGGCTCACATGATCTCAGGGGCATTACATGCCATGGTCAGGGTGCTTGCATAGGGGAGCGCCTGGGCTAGGACCTGCACACGACATTGAGACCTCTAATCCCTGTTCTCCCCTCTACGCCATGTGACCTCTTCAACCCTGGGGCCTCCAGCTTTGCCTGGCTGCCTCCACCCCCAGTGAACAAGCTTCTCCATGCTGCCCAGTCTGAAGGCCACATTTGTGTATTTGTTCCCTGAGCACCAAAGCCCATGACCGTCTCCCTGTCTTTTTCTTTATCCTTGTCTAGGAATCTGACAAGGACGAGAGAATTCTGGCTTTCCAAGTACTCTCTGTCCTAAAGCGTAGGGAAGAATAAATGAATAATACCAGGTGTCAAAATGCACCTGTCCCCGTCTGGTTTCCTCTACCCCTCTTCCAGAAGGCCCAGGGTCGGTGCATGGGTATCAGGTCAGTTGAGGGTGATGGGTCCAACCACTCTTCTCACCTCCACAGGGAGAAGACTTCGATGGCCAATCTTTCCCAAGGAGGCTCTGGCTGATAAAGGGCAGAAGCAGTGAGCATCCTGTTGTAGAGATTCTTTTTGGCATCACGCAGCCCATGGCTTTAAACCTGCCTCTGCCCCCCTTATTTCCTGTGTAGTTTTGACCAAGTCTCTTAATCTCTTTGAGCCTCAGTTTCCTCATTTGGAAAATAATGATATTGAAACCCATCATATAATCTTGTTTGAGGATTAAATGAGGCAGTGAACACGAAGTGTTTAGCAAGCAGTCATTAATTGTTGGCTCTTCTCCTTGCTACTATTATTATTACTTATAGTATTACTCCCTATTTTAGAATTTCCCTGTAAGTAACAACCTCACTGGCCTGTGAATGCTAATCTCTCCCTCTCAGGGCTGCTAAGAGTTCTCCTGGGATGCATAGCATGTGGCAAGTGATAATTTATTGCTCCACAGCTCACTTGCTCTCATCCATGAAGCAGGGAGAGGATGACATGTAAACTAAATGTGTAGAAGCAAGTTTCTCATGGTACCCTCTCAGCCTGCTCATAATACGGTTCTGCTTGGATGCAAACATAGCAACAGGAACAGAGCTTTCCTGCTGATTGGTTACAGACCTATCTGTGATCACACCACCTCTAACCACTTCTGCCAATTACCAATAACTATTCTCAAGCTCGCCCGCATGAGCACTTGAGTGGAGATGTTCAGCCCTGAGTCTTTGCCTGCTCTGCCAGCTGGGCCACTTATCTTCTGTCTCATCTTGCAATTTGCACCCTGCCTCTTTCCCTGCCTCCCACCCGGGTTACTGGCCTGGAGTTGATGTGAGTCCTGTGAGCTGGCTTCCCACAGCAACAGCCTCAGGCTACCTTCCTTCTTAACTCTTTTTCAGGTGGCAGGGTCGCCTCTCCTCCCTGTGGAGTCAGTGCTGGTTTGCTGTCCTCTCCTCCTTCGCTCATTAAGGACTGGGCCCCATGGGTGCAGATACCACACTGGTACCACCGTCCACCCAGGTCCCTAAACCAGAAACCCAGTTGCTACCTGGACACCTGACTTCCCTCTTCTTTTCACCCCACCCAACCCAAGTGCTGTCAGTTCTATTTCCAAATTGAGCCTATCCACTTCTGTCCATCCTCACTGCCACTGGTCGAAGTTCACACTTGAGCTGCTGCAGTAGTGGCTGAACTGGTCTCCTTGACGCTGCTCTTGCCTCCCAAAATCTGTTTTCCACGTTGCAGAGTGATCTTTCTCAAACTCATGTGTGATCATGTTTGCAAGATCAGACCTGCTTAGGATCCTTTAATGTCACCCCATTGCACTTGGGATAAGAGCAACCAGCAGGCCCCAGGGTGCTCTGGTCATTGCTTGTCCCTCTGACTCAGCCTCCCTCCCCTTACCTGCCAGGCTCCAGCTCACATCGGTTCTTCTTCCTGCCTGGAAATGTCTCTGGACTCTATATGTGGTCAACTCTGACTCATCCTCCAGGACTCAGCTTACATGTCATTTCCCCCATGAGGCCTTCCCAGCCCCCAGTCTCAATCAGGTCCCCTTTCAGGTTTCTCATCACCTTTATTTTTCTGAAAAGCACTCTTTACAATCTATAACTGGGTCTATTACTGATGTATTATTGTTCAATGACTGTCTCTGCATTGGACAATGAGCTCCAAGGAGTATAAACGAGACTGATTTTGCTTCACAGTCACGAGCACAGTGCCAGCACATAGTGGGTGCCCAACTACTATTTGTCAAATGGAAAACTGAGTCAATGAGATACCAGAGGGATTCAGAAAGGGTAGCAGTCAACTCAAGGAAGACTTCCTGGTGAGGGAGTTGGTAAGCTCTGAGGTGCGTCTGGAAGAATGCCTTGGATTTGCAGAAGCTGGGATGCAAGAGAAGGTATTTCAGGTAGAATGAACAGTGTCAGCAAAGGTGAGGAATGTTTGTGATGTGTCTGGAGTTGGAGGTTTACTCTGGTTTACTTTGCAGAATGGTAATGACAAGATTGAAATGAGCTTGGAACAGTGGAAGTCAAGCTGAGACATTTGAAACATATCCGTAAGGAAATGGGGAGCTATTGATGGTTTCTCAGCAGAGGACTGTTACAGTGAAGACCTGTGATGCTTAGGATCTGTAGAAGCAGGAAGCAGGGGGACCTCCCAGAGTTCGAGGCCTGGAGCATGAGGATGCAGGCTATGGCCTTGAGAATGGGAAGGGAAGGAAGGTGGGAAGAGATAGTGGCTCTGTGGGTGGGAGGGGTCTTGAGCTGAGATGTGCCCCAAGGTCGTGGTTGAAACATGTATGAGTTCATTCAAACATATTCAGCAGGCACTGGGGTGCCCTTGAGGTGGTGAAAAGGGAGATAATGGTTTAACATGAAATGTTTTCCTTAACTACACAGCTAATTCCCATTCGCTGGAAAACATTTAGAAAATGTAAACAGCAAGTAGAAGTAAAAATGTCCAGTAATCCCATTGCCTAGAAGTAATTGTTGTGAATATTCTGTTGTATGATATTCCCACACCTTTTCTAGGCATGTTTGTAACATTTTTCTTCTCCTGAAAATGCTGTACATACTGGCTTGAACCTGCTTCTATTTGAATTTCACTTAGTACCATGAACCCCTCTCTATGACAGTAAAGATGCTTATGTAATAAACATTCTTATACAAAACCAATTTAAGTTGTTTTATACACTGTTGTATAGATGCACCATAATTTATTTAAGCAGTCTCCTATTGTTGGACATACAGATTTTTTTCTCAGTCTCTCCCCTCCCCCCCCCCCTCCCCCCCCTCCCCCCCTCCCCCTCCCCCCCCCCCCCGCCCCTCCCCTCCCCTCCCTTCCTTCCTTCCTTCCTTCCTTCCTTCATTATCTTGCTTTGTCACCCAGACTGGAGTGCAATGACACAATCACTACTCACTGCAGCCTCCGCCTTCCAGGCTCAGGTGATCCTTCCACTTAACCTCCTGAGTACCTGGGACTATAGGCACATGCACCACCTAATTTTTGTATGTGTCATAGAGACAGGGTTTCGCCATTTTGCCTAGGCTGGTGCTGAACTCCTGACCTCAGGTGATCTGCCCGCCTTGGCCTCCCAATGTGCTGGGATTACAGGCATGAACCACTGCACCTGGCCTCAATCTTTTTGTTTTGCTTTTATAAACGATGATGCTGGAATCATCTCTGTAGCTAGATGTTTATATACATCGTGAATTATCTCTTTAGAATAAATTTCTAGAAGTAGAATTGCTGGGTCAAAAGTACCAATGTGTTTAGGCCTTCTGATTCTCCTTTTCAAACAACCCTTCAAAAGCTTTTTTTGTTTGTTTTTTGTTTTTGTGTTTTGAGACAGCGCAATCACAGCTCACTGTAGCCTTGAACCCTAGGGCTCAAGTGATCCTCCCACCTCGGCCTTCTGAGTAGCTGGGACTATAGGTGCGCACCACAACACCTGGCTAATTTTTGTTTTTTTGTAGAGAGGTTTTTTTTTTTTTTTTTGTCATGTTGGCCAGGCTGGTCTCAAACTCCTGGGCTCAAGTGACCTACCTACGTGAGCTTCCCAAAGTGCTGGGATTACAGGCGTGAGGCATTGTGCCCAGCCAGAAGTTTTTTATTCCTTTACACTCCCATTAGGATTAATAGTTTATATTCTACTTTTAAAAAACCGTTGCTGGTTGGAGAAAAGTATTTTTCTATTTCTTCAACTTGCACTTATATTGTAATTTGTATTTTTTTCAGTAATTTTGAATCTTTTAAAATACGTTTTGACCGTATTTCTTCTGCTAATTGCGATTCCTATTATGCACCTTTTCTTCTGTTCCTGCTCATTTTTGTAATTAGATAATTTTAAAAAACATTTAGTGGGAACCCTTTTCCTACTAAATTAAGGACTTTCATTATTTTTCTGTCATATTTGCCACAAACAAATTTTTGGAGAGAGGATTTTTAAAAAGCAGAAGGCTTATTCTGCACCATATCATTGACTTTCCCATAGAGATGTTTGTATGGTTGTATCAGTTCAGATTAAGTTAAATTGCTAGTAACAGACCCCAGTTAATTTGCTGTGCCCATCAGGGTCCAGTTAGGAGACTGAAACCACACCAGTAATTTGAGCAGTAATTAGAAAATGTAATATAATTATCAACTAGGAAAAGGGGATTGACTACCAAAAGAGGTAAACAGAACACTAAAGAAAACAAAAATAGCAGATGCAAGGAGCAACTACTAGGGAAGGAGGAAGCCACCCCCACCTCCACCCATCCCAGGCTGAAATTCTGACTTCTTAAGAGAGAGTGGCTATGGCCCACTGGAATTGGGGAGTTCACTGAGATACTGACCAGCAGGGAATTACCCAGTGGAAACTGGCAAAACTCTGGAGGGTTGGTGCCAGTGGTTTTCCTGAACACTGCTGGCAGCCCCTCCCATGGGTGCAAGGTGAGACCACTGGAACCAGGAAGAGCAATCCCCTCTTCAATTTGCAGTATCCTTCCAGTGTCTTTTACTGATAAAGCCTAACATAGTGTCAGCTGGTGAAGGAGCAATATTTACAGGGCCCAGCTCCAGTGTCACAAAGCAAGACAAAGCAGGATAGATTTGGAGCCAAGAGACAATATACTGATATCTCGGACATTGGCTTAAACAAGCTAGAAGTCTGTTTTTTTCTCACATCAAAATCTGGAGGTCTCCATTCTGGGCTGATATGGCAGTTCTGCTTCAGGAAGTCCTTCAAGATCTAAGATCCAAGCTCCTTCCAGTCTGCCACTCCACTCTCCCTCAGTTGAGGTCCTTGTCCTCATGGTCAAGATGGCATGCATGGTATGCAGAGCTCAAATCATCACGGGCCTGGTTTGGATATGGGAGGGGTGGAAAAGAAAAAGGGACAAAGAATGTGTGAGAACCAGCTTCTTGGGAGCTGTCATTTGTCACTTCCGCTTCATGTCCTTGGACAGAACTTAGTCACTTGGCCACAGACAGCTATTTGGGAATCTGAAAATGCTTTATTTTGGAGGACCTGGAGCTAAAAATCAGGGGTTCTCTTAAAATGGAAGAAGGGAGAGAAGTGTTGGTGGACAATGAGCAATCTCTGCCACAATAAGCTAAACTGGCTGGACCTTTATGAAGAAAATGTAGTCAAAATGGCAACATGCCCACTACCATGATTGAAAGTTAGCCAGCTACACCAAGCAAGATCTTTGAGTCAAATCTTCTAGAATGTTAAAGCTGGAAGGAACCTTAAGGATTATTTATTCTAAGCTTTTAATGTTTCCCATGAGAACTCTGAAGGCCTGGGAGGGGCAGTAACTTGTCCAAGGCCATCTGAGTAGCTCTTGGAGTGGCTGTAGGTGGATCCCAGTCCTCCTTCCCTCTCCACCTAGTGTGTCTTTCCATCCTCTGCGACTTAGGGTCTCCCATGGCCATTGTCTTCAGAATGAGTCCTGCATAATTAAATTGCAACTTATGGCTCTGCAAAAGATCATTTCACAGTGAAGATATTAGGGCTTATGAGATGTGCCTGGTCCTCAAATCAAGCACATAAGATGTAAAATTAGAGCCCAAGAAGCTTTGGGTTATTAGGACCTAAACTGCATCTTCTCTCCATTACCTAATGGAGCCCATGTGAGCTCATGCTGTGGGAACACAGCAGGCATGAGATAGCAGTGAGTCATATTCTGCCCAATTAAGCAGTGAAAGGTGTCGGCATAGGCCAAAGTAGTCATCCCTATTACCAGCCAGAATCCCATCTTCCTATTTGGCTATGGAAATAATGGAAAGATTTTCTTAGCAAAGCTCTACAAGTCAGAGTCCCAGCAGGAAACAGAATTTATCCCGGATGTTTCAGATGAAGAGACCTTCATGAAGGGGCTAATTAGAGATGCAGGGTTAAGGGAACAAACAGGAGAGGTGAGACACCCAGAGATGAGCCCATTATCCCTGTGGTGAGGGGCAGGGGAGGGAGCAGTGCTACTGGAGCTGGAACTGGGTAGGAGGGGAAGTTGCGGAGGGATGTGTCTACGGCTAGACCTGTAGCATCTAGCAGGGAAGAAATGCACAGCCTCTCTCCTCTTGCCTAGGGTCTGCCAAGATCTCTTCCTTGTTGAAAGCAACCAGAAACCTGAGGGGAAACTGGAGGATGCCGTCCACAGAAGCAGGCTTCCTGGACACAGAGCAGAGTGGAGAGGGTGAAGAATAAGTGTACAAAGTATAACGTTAATCGTAGTTCAGGCCTTGCCCCAGCTATTACCTGGACTGAAATATTTTTAGTATCTGTATTTTTGTTGTTGTTGTTGTTGTTTTGTTTTTGTTTTTTGAGACAGAGTCTCATTCTGTTGCCCAGACTGGAGTGCGATCTTAGCTTACTGCAACCTTTGCCTCCCAGGTTCAAGCAATTCTCCTGCCTCAGCTTCTCGAGTAGCTGGGATTACAGGCGTGCACCACAATGACGGGCTAATTTTTGTGTTTTTTTAGTAGAGACAGGGTTTCGCTATGTTTCCCAGGCTAGTTTTAAACTCCTGACCTCAAGTGACCCGCCAGCCTCGGCCTCCCAAAGTGCTGGGATTACAGGCATGAGCCACCGCACCCAGCCATTTTTAGTATCCTTACAATGTAATTTGTGAATGGCAAATGTGTGGCACATGCAACCCCCTCCCCACTCCACACCCCTGCTAATGGCAGATATTACTAATTGATCATGGCTCTCTTTCCTATGGGTCCAAGAAGTCACCTTACAGTGCTCAAAGAAACACCACCCATTGAGTGGGGTGGCATGTGAGATGAAACCTATTTGGAGCTATAAAACTTAAACAGCCTTGCAGATATGGCCTGCCCGCCCAAACCAATCTTGTGGCTAATGTTTCTTTTTTGGAAATTAGCTGAGCAGGTGTGTTTGTTGATTCAACTGAGCCCTGCTGGGAAAGCCAAGCTGTGACATTTCTAAAATGTATTGATGCAACCATATTATGATATAGATGAGGAGGCAAGGCAGGAGACTGTATCTGCTTTAAGCAAGGTGGTCGCCAGCCCAGGCACCAGCCAGACCCTCTTGGCTCATCTGTTAAGTAGGATGATGCCAGCCAAAGCAGAGGGCAGGGCTGTGTGTTCTCTTGAGGAGCAGTCAGCTTTCAGAGTGGCTGCGGAGGACCTAGCTGTGTAGGGCGCTCTCCTAGGTCCTGACTGACCTTTAACATGGAGAGTTAGAAAATGGAAAATCTTTAGCTGGAACAAATGGATAATGGATTATGAATGTTGCCAGCATGCTGTAGGGCATAGGTGGCAAATAGGTTTCAACTCATGTGCCATTTCTGTCCATTTCTGTTGGTCCTCTGTAGCACTGTGTTGAGATGGATTCAGAGACTGTGTCCAGGCTCAATGGACAGGAGAACTGTGATCAATTAGGAATATCTGTCCTGAGCAAGAGTGGGTAAGGGGAGGCACATGCTTGTCTCTTACTTGCCATTTCTGGTGTAGGGAAAGCCCATGGTTGGGAGTCCCAGACATGGCTTCTAGATGCAATATTTTAAGCAGGTCATTTGACCTTATTGGACCCCAGTTTCCTCATATGGAAAACAAGGACATCACTTAGATGACTTTCAAATTTTCTGTCTTAGAAATTCTTCAATTTTAAAGTTTTCCAAGTCTTCAGTGTAAAACTTGCACCAAATCTGTTTGATCCCATTAAAACATGTACAGCTCTCCACCCCTCTCTGCCGTATGCTTGAGCAACTGAGCCATCTATTCCTGGAGAAGGCCACCTCCCCGGGCAGGAGCAGCTGGGGACCCTGGAGACAGGAGGCTTCTCATACTAAACAGACCCTACCCTTTAATCTCAACCAAAAGATCCAGGAGGCGTGATTCACATCTCGCCTGTTGCCTCTCCTCCGAGAGCCCGAACCTCTCCCCTCCTGTTCTGCAAATGCGCCTGAATGCAGAGTCCTGAAATTTAGGGTCATGGTTTCAAAGTTCATGGTCCTGAGAATAAACAAAAAAACTATTGTGGTTGCATAGAGCTGTAGACCCCATTAACACCGTCCCATGAATATTTATAGCGTGGAACTACAAAAGAACATAGAGGCCATATTGTATTTCCTAGAACTTTCTTTCTAGGGGTCCTTTCTCTGTGGGTCACTTTAATGTAAGCTTTGCTTATTTAGTTGCACACTTTAAGCCGATTAACTTTTTACTAAAAAAAACCCTCCCTGTTTGTTTGTACATACACTCCCTTGACAAAGATTCACAGAAAACTGCTTTAAACCTGTTAAATCCCTCCGCTGGAAACTTGCAATGAACTAAATGCATCTGTGGGTAGGATTTCCCTGTAACGCTCCCCGCCTCTGGCCCCTCCATCCCACCTCAGCCTGTTTCCTGAGAGGAATTCCAATGGTTTGAATTCTACATATTTAGTTCCTCCAATAACCTGGGCTTATCTCTAGGTGACTATCTTATGGAACATCTATGAAGTCTTCCTCACTTCCTGAGTGAGGAAGTTATTGGAGTGGACAAATAGCAGGCCCCAAGCAAATACCCTATGTTTCTCTAAAAGAAAATGTAGTGAAATCAAACGTTAGGTCAGAGACCATGGACTCCATTGGTTTCCAAACTGCAGTGTCCATCTGAGTCACCTGAGTGGGTGGGGCAGGGCATGAATTAAAATGCATATTCCTGGGTGCTGACTTCAGAGATTCTGATTTCATAGATCTGGGTTGGGGCCTGGGGATCTGCATGTCAACACTCTCCTTTGACATTTCTGATGTAAGTGGTTTGTGGGCCATGCCTCCAGAAACACTGAGCTGGTTCAGCTGTCTCATTGTGTGGGTGAAGAAAACGCTTCAAAGGGGAAGCACACAGCTTCCAGTACAGACCGTGGAGATGCAGACCACGTCTCTTCCCCCGTGTAGACCATGATTCATGTCCCAAGATACAGAGCCACTGCAGAATATTTGTGATTAGGTCCATGGGTAGGAAGCTGACTGAACAATAAACCATGCCTTAGTGTAGCCCTGAGGTCTAAGTGTAGAAATGAAAATCCGGAAGTGTCCTGGTTGATGAAGGTGAGATGAGGTAAGGTGGGTACCTCCTGCAGGCCACTCTTCTCGGATAAAACCCAGGTCTTTTTTGGTTTGGAGCAAGCCCTGGAGCAGGGCAGGGCATATGGCCAGGATGGACCAGGAAGGTCAGGGGGCTGCCCTGGGCCTGCCATTCTCTGGGGGCCAGGGAACAGAGTCTTGGGGATAGTACAGTGCAGTTGGTGATAGAAGGTGGCAGCAGAGTGGAGGGGTCTCCCTCTGACTGGTTGGCTGCTGCCTGGCTCGAAGTCTCCCCAGCTCTGCAGACCCCAACTCAGGGGCCGTTCACCACCCCCAAAATGCCCCCACCAGACTCTTGGAATCTTCAGTGCGGAGGGGTGTGAGGACTCCTCCAGGCCCAACCCCTCCTGCAATCTGTCCCTTGAAAGCAGCCGCTTGGGCTGCCCCCGGCTGGCCAGGCTGGTGGTTCCTCTGTTGGCAGAGCACTTCTTGCTGACCCGAGGTCAGTCCTCACCTTGAATCCCAATGCTGGTACCAGAGTCCTGTGCAGGGCAGTGAACCGAGCTCTGAGTCTTGGAGCCAAAAGGTCTGAATTCAAGTCCTGTCCCCTTCTTACAGATTGTCAACTTGGGCTAGTCATTAACTTTCTGAAGTCTCACTTTTCCCCGTAAGATTGGGCTGATGGCCTTCCTGCCTTCTTCTAGGCCTTCTGCAAGGAGGTATTTGTTCACTCACGGATTCGGGGTTGAGAATGTTCTGAAGGTCAGTGCCAGGCCCTGTGCTGGATGCTGGGGTTTTGGGTGTGGGGGGTG
The DNA here is from genome assembly GCF_009828535.3 of Hylobates moloch. Taxonomy (NCBI): domain Eukaryota; kingdom Metazoa; phylum Chordata; class Mammalia; order Primates; family Hylobatidae; genus Hylobates; species Hylobates moloch. Next base: position 37,202,442 of record NW_026652278.1, read on the forward strand.
TTTGCAGGAGAGGAGGATGTGTGCATGGAAGGGGTGGCTACTGTAAAGTGCTATACCAGAATGAGGGACTCCGGATTACCCTCTCCACCCTGGGTGCTTTAACAGCCCCAGGATCCCATTCCCCAATTCTCAGCCTCCGTTTTTGCCCCTGCTGAGTCTCTCAGATCCCCTGGCCTCCTATCCTGCCTTACCCTCACTGTCTACAGCAGTCAGCATGGCTGGGCCCCCCACTCCAGCTGGCTTATCTTCACTGCACCCCTCCTGCTCCTGCCCTGACAGTGCCTTGCTCTTTCTCACCCCAGGGCCTTTGCACATACTGTCCCTTTAGCCAGCATGCCCTTTCCTCTTGTTATCCACCTGCCAAACTTCAGCTCACTCATCATCCTCCCACTCATCCCCTTTGTGAGGCTTTCCTGATTCTACATTTCAAGGCTGTAAGTTAGTCATTCCTCCTCTCCATGCTTCCATCTTACAAAGGGAGCCAAAGACGCATGGCAGTTAAGAGTTAGAATTGAGAGGGGGCCTGGAGGAAGTTGCCTAAATCTCTCTGTGCCTACAGTCCTCACCTGACACTGGGTATGATGATGCACATTGCATGGGTTTGCTGTCCTGAGGGCTACAGGAGCGAGAGGAGCCTGCACGGTGTGGGTGCTGCAGAACCATCAGTCCCTTTCTCTTCAGTGCGCTGGTCCTGAGAGGAGAGCTAAAACACCAGATTTGGAAGAAATAGAGATTGCTGTTCAAAAATCAATGGGGACGTGATGGAAGGGCGTGAGCTCCCTGTCTCTGGGTGGAGTGTTGGACCCAGTGACCTGTATGGCCCCTTCAAGTCCTAGAAGTTTGTCATTCCTGGAGGACAGTGGAGCAGTGCAACTTCTCCAAAATGTGTTCCTTAGGTCGGGAGACTCAGTGAAAGGAGATCTCAGAGGCAACTATGTTGGGAAATGCTGCATTCCCAGTCTTTCTCTTGGAGAGCCGTGACATTTGTTAGAATTATAAAGGCTCTGGGAAGTCCTGCAGTAAAGAAGGTGGTTTAACAGCATTTCTTAGTAACTTTTTAGAATGTGGAACTTTGGGGAGAATTGGATAAGAGATCTGATTTTTGTTTGTTTGTTTAAGACGGATTTTTGCTCTTGTTGCCCAGGTTGGAGTGCAATGGAGAGATCTTGGCTCACTGCAACCTCTGCCTCCTGGGTTCAAGCGATTTTACTGCCTCAGCCTCCTGAATAGCTGGGATTACAGGTGCCCGCCACCATGCCCAGCTAATTTTAGTATTTTTAGTAGAGACGGGTTTTCACCATGTTGGTTAGGCTGGTCTCAAACCCCTGACCTCAGGTGACCCACCCACCTCGGCCTCCCGAAATGCTGGGATTACAGGCGTGAGCCACGGTGCCTAGCAGGGATCTGATTTTGGAATCAGAGAGACTTGTATTGACTCAGAAAACCTGTGCAGCTTCTTCCTGCCTGCATGACCTTGGCCAATTCCTACCTCACTCATGGCCTTTTTTCCCTCTCCCTTCTATAGAAAGGGGACAAAACGGCCTCCTCTTGAAACTGGTGAGAGGATAGATTGTGGTTGTATGTAGAGGGCATTCGGCCTGGTCCCAGGGACACAGTGAGTGCTGCTTGCTTCTGCTGTCAATGGGGAAAAGACAGCCAGGGCAAGATCTGTGCTGTGCAAATCCTGGATGGGAGCTGCAGGGATGAGCCTTTCCCTGCAAGGCTCAGATCATGGTCATGTTTTGCAGCTCCCAAAATCAGGCACACACATGGCATCAGATGGGGAACATAACAGAACTTCAGAAACTGTGAGGTACTTTACAGGTACTTACTCTCATTACTGCAGTGGCCTGGAGCTGGCTGTTACCTCCTTGCAACGCCCTACTGTGCACACCTTTTCCCAACTCCATATTCAGTGACCTGAAATCAGCCACAGTGGGAGCATTTACAGAGGGAAATCAGCAAACACCACAAACCAAGGCTATCCCCGACCCCAACCAATTGTTAAATAGCAGCACACCACTGATGGATTAGATATCATTAGAAAGCATGTCTTTAAAGCTAGTCCTTTTACATTTCCAAATTTATTACATAACAGCTTTAAAACTGTATTTGACTAATTTATAAAGATTTAAATTTTTGATTTCCAAAAAACATTTTTCCTATTGCACTTCATAATCTATTCCTGAAACATTTACTAGCCAGAGCTTCATAAGGAAACACTACCACCTGGTGATGAGTCCCTCAGTTGCAGGTGGAAGCTCTGGTGAGGTCAGCCAAGACTGGAGCTGAGGGCATTTTCGTGGATGTGCTTTTTTTTTTTTTTGAGACCGAGTTTTGTTCTTGTTGCTCAGGCTAGAGTGCAATGGTGCAATCTCAGTTCACTGTAACCTCCGCCTCCCGGATTCAAGAAATTTTCCTGCCTCAGCCTCCCGAGTAGCTGGGATTACAGATGCCTGCCACCACGCCCAGCTAATTTTTTATATTTTTAGTAGAGATGGGGTTTCACCGTGTTGGCCAGGCTGGTCTTGAACTCCTGACCTCAGGCGATCCGCCTGTCCTGGCCTCCCAAAGTGCTGGGATTATAGGCAAGAGACACCACGCCCAGCCGGATGTGTATTTTAAATGCTTCCTGCAGCCCATACGTTCAAGTTCTACATCTCTGTGAGGAATTGCCCTGCCTACCCTCTTCACTACAGCCATGTTGAACACAGAGAGGTGGAGGGGAGCCCATGACCCCAGGGTCATAGTTGGAAACAGAGTGCCTGGTGCCGTCGGTCAGTGCTTCTCAAACTCCAGGGTGCACCTGATTTCCTTGAGGGATGTTGTTAACATGCAGATTTTGACTGAGCAGGTCTGAGGTGGGCTCTGAAATTCTGTATTTCTGTCGAGCTCTAAGATAATGTTGATGCTGCTGGTCTATGGATTACACCTTGAGTAGCTGGGATTGGTAGTGGAAGAGGTGATGGGAATACGTTGAAAGTCTTCTCTTTGCCTTTCAGTAAGAATTCAATAGCTTTGTGCGTTGAATCCATAGACATAACTCATTTGCTTCTAAGTATAGTTCAGTCCACTTGTTGATTTAATTATTTATTTGACATTAATTTTGGTGTATAGTATAAGGTTCAAAACCAACTGACTTTTCCTCGAATAGCTAACCTGTTTGCTTCAACATCATTCATTGCTTAGTTCCCTACTTTTCACAAATGTGCAAGACCTGTTTTGTCCTATATAAGTTTTCTTAGATATAACCTAGGGGCTGCTTTCAAATGATTCTACGTTGCAGGCTGTCTAATGAAGCCAGTCCTCCTTTGGTACTCTTTTTCTCGGCTGTTCTCACCTGATTGTGCAGATTAACATTAATATCATCTTGCCAGTAATAAAAAAAATTGGGGTTTTGATTGAAGTGTATTAAACGCACACATTCATTTGGAAAGACTTAACGGTTCTTTACTATCGTCTTTCTTACCAGAAACATGTCTTGTCAGTCACTTTTTACAGCTTTTAGTAGGATTTTACATTTCTTGAGTTAGTAACACATTTTTGTAATCAAGGTTGTTCCTAGCTATGTTATTTTAATTTTTTCCAATTGTTTTTATTTTTTTGAGACAGAGTCTCACTCTGTCACCCAGGCTGGAGTGCAGTGGTGCAAATCTCAAGTCACTGTAACCTCCACCTCCTGGGTTCAAGTGATTCTCCTACCTCAGCCTCCCAAGTAGCTGGGACTACAGGCACGCGCAACCATGCTTGGCTAATTTTTGTATTTTTAGTAGAGACAGGGTGTCACCATGTTGGCCGGGCTGGTCTCGAACTCCTGACCTCACGTGATCCACCCGCCTCGGCGTCCCAAAGTGCTAGGATCACAGGTATGAGCCACCGTGCCCGGCTTAGATATGTTATTTTAAATACAATTTTTATATTATTTTATTTTATAAGTAATATATAGTAGTTTGTATTGTATCATTTATAATTTATATTATTTATGTTATGTTTATATATAGCTAGCCACATGTGGCAATTTAAACTTAAATTAATTAAAAGGAAATAAAATGTAAAATTCAGTTCCTCAATCATATTAATCACATTTCTTTTTTTTTTTTTTTTTTTTTTTTTTTTTGTCTTTGTCTCTCTCCCTGGCGCCCCGTGGCGTGGTTCTCTGCGTTTTTTTGGGCTCCTTCCCCCCCCCCGATCTTGGCTCACTGCAAGCCCTGCCTGCCGGGTTCATGCTATTCTCCTGCCTCACCCTCCCGAGTAGCTGGGACTACAGGCACCCGCCACCTCGCCCGGCTAATTTTTTGTATTTTTAGTAGAGACGGGGTTTCACAGTGTTAGCCAGGATGGTCTCGATCTCCTGACCTCGTGATCTGCCCGCCTCAGCCTCCCAAAGTGCTGGGATTACAGGCTTGAGCCACCGCGCCTGGCCTCACATTTCAATGCCCAATAACCACATGTAGTTAGCGGGTACCATGTTGATGGGATCGCTTTCTCTCTCTCTCTCTCTCTCTCTCTCTTCTTTCTTTCGACAAAGTTTCGCTCTGTTGCCCAGGCTGGAGTGGACTGACACCATCATGGCTCACTGCAGTCTCGACCTCCTGGATTCAAGTGATCCTCCTGCCTCAGCCTCCCATGTACCTGGGGCCACTGGTGTGTGCCACCACGCCCAGCTAATGTTTTGATTTTTTGGTAGAGACAGGGGTCTCACTTTGTTGCCCAGGCTGGTCTCAAACTCCTGTGCTCAGGTGATGTTCCCACCTTGGCCTCCCAAAGTGCTGGGATTACAGGTGAGCCACTGCACCTGGCTTGGGATCACTTCAGTTTATTCTTTTAGGTTATCTAGGAGAGCAGCTGCTTTGATACCAAACTCCTGGTTTCTCTCCTGCAGCAGCATTACCCTGATTTCCTTCTTAATGAGGAAGGCAAGGATGGCAAATGTGTGGCATGAGGGTTGCCCTATGCACTCATGCCCATGGCATATATCACAATTAGTCACAGCGCTCTTTGCTGTTCTTGGGCTATGTTGGTTTTGAACTTACCCCTTAGTGCCCTGCTTTTCTCTCTGAAGACACACATTTCATGTAATGGAAGGACCTCTGCTATGAAGAACGCATTGTGTCAGGAGTCTAGGTTCCCACAGCAGCCTTTGGTTTATTTCGAGTATCAAAGGCAGTTTCTTCTTCCTTCCACACAGGGGTTTCCATCACTGGCTCCCAGATACATGTGGGCCCTGCTGGTTCAGACCCCATTGTTATGAGTGGTCCTGGACTTGAGTCTTCACTCTGCCAAATGACTCACTATGTGACCTTGAATGAATCACTCAGACCCCCTGCAGAACTTGCTGCTCTCTATGGAAGGCAGTGGTGGCTTGGAGACTCCAGCTGACATTCTGGACCTGTGTTCTTGGGTGCAGCCACTCTTGCTTGAAGGCTGTGTCTGTGAGCCTAAGGGGCAGCGCTGAGGACTCATGCTATGGGCTGCGTCCCCTCTAAGTGAAGGGCAGGTGGCCTTCTTGGACTGTCTTTGATCCATAGGAACTGTCTATGGGATCCTGGGGCAGGATCTGTAGAACACAAGGGAAGAGTCTGCAGGACCGCAGCATGGGAGCCTGGGCTAGCGTGGGAAGGGGCTCTCTGGGCCTTGAGGTGGGCTAGGATCCAGTCCCACACCATGGGGGCTTCCTGCAGGTGCTGCGGAAGGGCCAGGCCATGCCCTCTTGCAGCTGTTGTGGGTAAGGGCTGCCCTGGGCTGGGCACGCAAGCGCTAAGTCAATGCCTCCCAAAGGGATCAAACCTGTAAAAACGTCTCTTAGCTCACTGCACATCACATTGATGTGGGCCATGGCCAGTGACCTCAGTGCTTGCAGGGTGCAGCTCCTCCGTCTCATATTTGCTGAGTGGGGCCTGGTGCCAGTTCTGTGCTGGATCCACATTATCTCAGTTGATGCTCGCAACAACCTCATGTGGAAGATATTATGACTCTTTATTCCTACTTGGAAGATGAAGAAACTGAGGCTTAGAGAGGTGAAGTTATTTGTCCAAGGCTTCCCAGGCAGGACATGAGCTGGGGGCTGTCTGATTCGGTTCCTTCACCGTCAGCCACTAGGCCCATACTGCACCATGTGATGACTTTCCTTGGCGAGTATAAAATGGGATTTCACATTGAAATGTACATGGGAGCCTGTCATCATGGCGTTTAGACTCTGGCACAATCTGGGAAGTTGAGTAGATGCTAACAGCTTAGGAAGCCGCTGGGGGACTGGGAAGAACCCTGGCTTGGGGGTTCTGGCTCTGCTGCTTGCTGGCCCTGTGACCCCAAGCAAGTCATTCTCTTTTCTGAGTCTCAGGTTCTTAATCGGTAAAAGTGGAACGAGACCAATATGGGTTGATGCAAAAATTAAAAGAAGCGATGCCTATGTACAATCCAGTGTTAACTGTAAAGCATTACAGAAAACATGATCTCCTCTCCCTCCCCCAACTCCACCTACTTCAACCCCCACCCCTACCCCTGCCAATGCCTGGCGTGTGCTGCCTCAGTAAAGTGTTAGATGAGTATAGCAGCATGATTTAGCCCCGGCTGTCTGGTTAATATTGTCTGGTTGAGACCATTTGTCCTAAAGGAATACAGAGAAAGGAAAGAGTGTGTCGGGGTGGGAGGGCAAATACTGGTGATGGAAGCTGAGTTGAGTTTTGCAGGGTGGGGTCTTCTGGATGAGGACAGGTGGGGGAGGGAGAGAGACAGGAACCAGGAGGAGCAAAGTGGAGGTTGGAGTGGCACCACTCTTCACTGCATGCTTGCCACAGGCCAGGCCTGGCATCGGCTGCTTAACAGGCTTCATGTTGTTTAATTCTCATACACTTCTACCAGGTAGGCACCTCTATTTCCAGATAGGAAACCATGGCTCAGAGAGACCAAGTGAGTTACCCGAGGTCACACAGCTCTTCAGTGATGGCACTGGGATTGGAACCCAGTTCTTTCTGGCTTAAAAGTACATGCTTTTAATGAGCCTGCCTCCCAGGTGAACAATACGAAGACTGCACGCAGAAAGTGCCTTCGTAAAGGATTCCCCTACAAGAGAATCAGCCTGGGGCTCCCACTCTTTGGTGTCAGGAAGATGCCTGAGCACTGGACATGAGGAGGTGGAGACCATGCCAGCTGAGCAGGCCCAGGGGACAGTGTGGGAGGAGTTTCCCAGCAGCCCTGTGACTTTGGGAAGGGGCTGCTGCAGAGCGGCTCCCCCTGCTGTGCCCTGCTTGGCCCCTCTGCCATGCTCCGCCTTCAAACTGCGGCGTACAGGGGCATTGGACTTCCCAGGGGTGCTCTCTACAGATGGTTCAAGGGAGTGAACTTCCAGGTTCTGAAGCATGCATCTGGGATTCTATACTAAGACAGCAGGAGGATGCTGGGCACGTGGCCCTTCCTGCACTTCACGGGAGAGGCTTACCTGTCACCCATCTGGAATCCCACTGTGTTCAAAAGCCCCGAGTGTCAAAGGAAAAATGAGAAATGGTTGGTTATAGAGCAGCCTTCTTCAATGAGGAGCCAGAGTATCTTAGACCTGCAGCTCTTCTGTCTCTTCTCATCTATAGGAATTTCTATTAAGGGAAATGCTTGGGGCAGGGAGGAATATTTTGATTTCAGAACAACTGAAGTAGGGTAGTTAATGATAGTGATTCTTTTTTTTTTTTCTGATTCATATGTTTTATTTGATAATTGTTCATTTTATTAAATAATTTATAAAGTCAGACCAGTGCATTGGCTTGTTAGGGGAAACCATTCCTTCCTACTGTCACATAGCCTGGCAGATTGTTATCAGGTGCCAAAACATTCCCTTTTATTCAATTTATTCATGAGAATGTGGAATTAAAGTAGATCCTTGCATGTCAGGAAAGCTGCAACACATCTGGTTTAAGTGGAGCACAAGGGTAAGTTATTCCACATTCACCAACTTCCCCACTTGACCTCCCACCAGTTCTGTCTGCTTTTTCCATCAATCGACTCTAAGATGCCCTAAACCCAAACAGTTCCCATTCAACTGTGCACAAAGATATAGATATGGAAGACATCTCACTCCAACTCTCACCTTTGCAATTAAATAAACCTGGAACAGGGAAGGTGAACTATGGCTGAAACCAAGTGAAGATTCTTAAGACGCTTTGACAGAAACATTAAGAATAACACCTGAATGCAAATCCAGAAAAAAGCGCTACTAGGGGAAAATAGTCTTAGCCAATGTTCTAAAAATGCCCATAGGAAGGGTTGGGGAATTACCCTTTAGACACAAGCTCTAAGAACTCTGGATGCAACGGGAACTTCGACGGATACAGTCTGGGCCTGCTGAGCCAGATGTTCCGAGGGCGGCCCGGCAAGCAGCCTGTCTTGCACATTGCAACTGACTGGCTTAATCTACGGCAAGAGTCCTTCAGCTCCATCACAGAGTACTCTCCAATGTGTTATAGTTATCCTTAAAGCTCTTCAATTCAAGGAAGTGCTTGGCACGTTTACTCTTCTGACTGGAGGGGGGAGGTATGTCACCTGGATGGTTGTTGGGGAGACCTCAGGGGACTGAGTTAGGACTTTGGCTGCTGACTGGTGGTGTCGCTGAGAGCTCCCAATTCGTGCTTTAACCACAGTGGCCAGCTCACTCAGAGCCTCCTGATAGCGTAGGTACTCATTCTGGCCAAAGACCCCTGTCCCATAGTGGGCTGTCTCATAGCCATCCAAAAGGGTATCAATGAGGGCTTTGCGTACACCCTTGAAAGGCGTACTAGTGTTTCGCAGATCCAGCAGGTAGGAGCGGAAATTCTTGCCCATTAAGGAACAGGGATGCCGGCCTTCAGAATGAAATGGGATAGTGATTCTTTTTTTTTTTTTTTTTTATTATACTTTAGGGTTTTAGGGTACATGTGCACAATGTGCAGGTTTGTTACATATGTATCCACGTGCCATGTTGATTTCCTGCACCCATTAACTCGTCATTTAGCATTAGGTGTATCTCCTAATGCTGTCCCTCCCCCCTCCCCCCACCCCACAACAGTCCCCGGAGTGTGATGTTCCCCTTCCTGTGTCCATGAGTTCTCATTGTTCAAATTCCCACCTATGAGTGAGAACATGCGGTGTTTGGTTTTTTGTCCTTGCGATAGTTTACTGAGAATGATGTTTTCCAGTTTCATCCATGTCCCTACAAAGGACACGAACTCATCATTTTTTATGGCTGCATAGTATTCCATGGTGTATATGTGCCACATTTTCTTAATCCAGTCTATCGTTGTTGGACATTTGGGTTGGTTCCAACTCTTTGCTATTGTGAATAGTGCCGCAATAAACATACGTGTGCATGTGTCTTTATAGCAGCATGATTTATAGTCCTTTGGGTAAATACCCAGTAATGGGATGGCTGGGTCAAATGGTATTTCTAGTTCGAGATCCCTGAGGAATCGCCACACTGACTTCCACAATGGTTGAACTAGTTTACAGTCCCACCAACAGTGTAAAAGTGTTCCTATTTCTCCACATCCTCTCCAGCACCTGTTGTTTCCTGATTTTTTAATGATGGCCATTCTAACTGGTGTGAGATGGTATCTCACTGTGGTTTTGATTTGCATTTCTCTGATGGCCAGTGATGATGAGCATTTCTTCATGTGTTTTTCGGCTGCATAAATGTCTTCTTTTGAGAAGTGTCTGTTCATGTCCTCTGCCCACTTTTTGATGGGGTTGTTTGTTTTTTTCTTGTAAATTTGTTTGAGTTCATTGTAGATTCTGGATATTGGCCCTTTGTCAGATGAGTAGGTTGCAAAAATTTTCTCCCATTCTGTAGGTTGCCTGTTCACTGTGATGGTAGTTTCTTTTGCTGTGCAGAAGCTCTTTAGTTTAATGAGATCCCATTTGTCGATTTTGGCTTTTGTTGCCATTGCTTTTGGTGTTTTAGACATGAAGTCCTTGCCCACGCCTATGTCCTGAATGGTATTGCCTAGGTTTTCTTGTAGGATTTTAATGGTTTTAGGTCTAACATTTAAGTCTTTAATCCATCTTGAATTAATTTTTGTATAAGGTGTAAGGAAGGGATCCAGTTGCAGCTTTCTACATATGGCTAGCCAGTTTTCCCAGCACCATTTATTAAATAGGGAAGGGATAGTGATTCTTTTAAGTATAACTAGAATGCTCCCTGGACCTCTAAATTTTTCAAGCTATGTGGATAAAACCCAGGATGAACATTTTTTCTTGTTTTCTTTCAGTTTCAGCATGCTATTCCAAAAGGTAGTTAAACCTATTTTACCAAACCATATCATGAAACATTTATTCCACATATAGTCAATCCTCATCTTATAAAATATTTATTATTTTCTTCTCATGAGCAAAATAAGTATTTAAACTTATCGTGAAAAATCTGAAGTGTCAGGCTAAGAAAGGGCTATGTAGCTTTTCAAAATGATTTAGGAACACGTGAGCACAGAAGTTGGAAGACCACTATGTTACTTCCTTGGCTTGGGTGGTTTTCCCAGTGCCTGTTCATCTGTACCCTTCTCCCACCCCCTTGCTTTTCTCTTTCTTCTCTTAGAATGTTTGAGAAGTATTCCTGATTGCCTGCCATTACCATTGCCATAATTGACATCGGACACTTTTTCTCTGGGGGAAAAATGGCGCTGCACTGTGGACTGTTTTGTGCCAAATCTTCAGGAAAGTGGGAAGCTGAAGGGCTCAGTGCAGGCAGCGGGAAACCATCTTTGACCAAACCGACCTTGTCACACATTTCAAGGGAGTTCTAGATGACAGTCAGAATTCAAGGAATTGTCAGATAGACTGCCTTGTACAAAGTTTGGGTGCCCAAGAAAAGCTTTAAATTGAGAGACATTTATTGTATTCAGTCAACACTTTTTATTTTCTAATTTTTTATTCTAGCCATCTGAATGGCTGTGAAGTGGTACTTCACTGTGGTTTTGATTTGCATTTTCCTAATGACTGATGCTTTTGAGCATCTTTTCACGTGTTGGCCATTTATATCTTTTCCTTACAGACGTGTTTTTTCAAATCCTTTGCTTATTTTTAATTGGGTTGCCTTTTAGTTGTTGAATTGTAAGAGTTCATTTTATATTCTGGATTCTAGGCTCTTATAAGATATATGACTTGCACAAATTTTCTCCCATTCTGTAAGTTGTCTTTTCACTTTCTTGATAACGTCCTCCTTTTCTGATAATGTCACAATGCACAAAAATTTATAAATTTGATTAAATCTAATTTATTTATTTTTTCTTTTGTTGCTCATGCTTTGATGTTATATCTATGCCATTGCCAAATCAAGATAATGAAGATTTATGCTGATGTTTCCTTCTAATAGTTTTATGGTTTTAGCTCCTACATTTAGATCATTGATTCACTTGGAGTTAAATTTTGTGTATGGCGTGAAGTAGGAATTCAACTTTATTCTTTTGCGCATTTGTTTATTTTAAAAGCCTCTGGTGGCTTGTGGCTAAATAAGAAAGGGAGATGGAGATCTGGGAAACTCTGACCTAGAAATATAAAAATGAATGCTCTGAGGAGCATGAGTCTCAATTCATAGATTTCACAGTATGGACAGCGTGGATGGATGACATGGGTTTCAAAGTTTCGAAAGCTATATTTGACCTCTGCGGGGAAATCACCTACTATGTGCCAAGAACAGGGAGAAGCATGAGCCAGTTTATAGATTTTGTAATATGGCCAGCTTGGATGGATTACTTGGGTTTCAAATTTCAAATTATTTTGATCTCTGCAGGGAAAGCATCTATGTGTCAAGTACAGGGCTTGGTTCTTCGTTGCTCCACAAATTTTATTTTTCTTCCTTCAATAGATTGCATCTACTGAAGAAAGATTATATCTATGGAAGAAAAAAAAGAAAGCCATGTTGTGTGTGTGTGTGTGTGTGTGTGTGTGTGTGTGTGTGTGTGTGTGTGTATACTTATGTGTACATGATCTCATTTAATTTTCTCAACAGATTTCCAGAATAGGCAATATTATCTCTATAGATGAATCATTTGTGGCTCAGTTGAGTAATATGTGCGAGGTTGCCAGAGCCAGAATATGAATACAGATCATTTTGCAAAGGCTGTATGTGTCAATCATTATAATCTAGATTGTGATACAGGAATAAATAATCCTTAAGTATCCATGCTTTATAACCACAGAAGTTTTTGTCTCATGTTACATATTCAGCCTGGATCATATCATCTTCACTCTATGTCTCAGCCTGATAGAGTGGCCTGTTTCCGGAATATCCTTTGTCTTATGGCTTTGGGAAAAGAGAACATGGCAAACCACGTGCTGGGTCTTACGGGTTCTGCTTGGAAGTGACACATGTCACTTCCCCTCACTTTCATTAGCCAGAAAAAAATCATGGTGTGCCAGACAAAGTGGCTCATGCCTGTAATCCCAGCACTTTGGGAGGCCGAGGCAGGAGGATGACTTGAGGTCAGGAGTTCCAGACCAGTCTGGCCAACATGGTGAAACCCCATCTCTACTAAAAATACAAAAATATTAGCCAGCATGGTGGCGCATGCCTGTAATCCCAGCTACATGGGAGGTAGAGGAACGAGAATTGCTTGAATCTGGGTGGCAGAGATTGCAGTGAGCTGAGATCGTGCCACTGCACTCCAGCCTGGGCAACAGAGAGAGACTCCATCTCAAAGAATAAATAAATAAAATAAATCACACGGTGAAGCCTGACATCTGAGAGAGGGGGAAGTATAATTTGTACCCAGGAGAAGCAGCAAAAATGATGAACAATAATAGACTCTGTCACAGGTCTCCTCCCCTCTTGTAACAAATACTTGCTTTCCTTCTCCTCCCATATATACAACATACTTACCTTTCCCCAAAGTCCTGTCCAGTCATGGTACCAGGCTCCAAGTCCAGGATCTTGTGATCATCTCTATACTAAGTCAGGATGTGACTCCTCTTCATCCAGAGACTTGTGAACTTTAAAACAATCGTATACTTCCCCACCCCACTACCAAAATACATACTCAATATACAATGATAGATAAGGGACAGGATAACCATAACAAACACTTCCATTTGGAAAGAGGAAGATTGGGAGGCACAACAGTCACTGATCCATAACAGTTCTGAAATCAGGCTGGACACATGTTGCAAGGGGCACCTAGGATGGGGACGGTTCCTTCATGAGGCCCTGACACAAACTCCTGCCAGTAGCTCACCATTCATTTTCTCTGTGTGGCTTTGAGCTCCACACTCTGGGAGGTCCTGCCCTTCCTTTTCCCTTATTCTTAGCCACATCTGGAAAGGGCATCAGAGAATATGCCCTTCATGGGGGCAGCTTTTTCAGCCTGTTTCTTTCCCATACAAAGATGGAGGCCCAAGGGTCATTTTGTGTCATTTTAAGTGTCAAACATTGGCAGCCTCTTATGGGTCTTGCTAATGACGTTTTTTGGTCCTATGCTTTTCTACAACATTAATCATCTTCTTATCTGTTTGGTTCAGCTGTGTGTGCCATAGCCACATACAATTATTTTCTAAACATGTCTATCTCTCTCCAGACTTAATTATTGCTACCTTGCACTTATGAAGCTTCTGAGAGAGAAACACATTCTTAGTTTTCTTTATCTGAACAATTCTTTCTCAACTGAAGGGATTTACCAGGTACCATCTTGGTTGGTCCTTGCTACAAGGTTGAATTTTTTTTCTTTAACAGACATCTTGACTATAATTTACATGCTGTGTAATTCACTTATTGTAAGTGTACGTGTGATTTTAGTAAATTTATAATTGTGTAACCATAACTACAATCCAGTTCTAGAGCATTTCCAGCAACCCCCAAATTTCTGCATGTTCATTTACAGTCAATCCTTGTTGCTGCCCCCAGTCCTAAACAATTACAAATATTTCTACTTCTATAAATTAGCCTTTTGTAGACATTTCATATCAATTGAATCATATAATATGTAGTGTTTGGCAACAATTATTTCATTTCGTATGATGTTTTTGAGATTCATACATGTTGAAGCCTGTGTCTATAGTTTGTTCCTTTTAATTGCTACATAGTTCTATTGTATAGATATGCCACATTGTGTTCATCCATTCAACAGCTAATAGACATGTAAGTTGTTTCAAGATTAGGGCTATTAGAAAGAAGGCTGCCATAAACATTTGAGCATGTCTTTGTGTGAATATATGTTTTCATTTATTTTGGGAAGATCCCTAGGAGTTGAATTGCTGGGTCTTATGATAAATTTAAGTTTTTATTTATTTTTTTTTTTGAGAGGGAGTCTTGCTCTGTCACCCAGGCTGGAGTGCAGTGGCGCGATCTCGGCTCACTGCAAGCTCCGCCGCCCGGGTTCATGCCATTCTCCTGCCTCAGCCTCCAGAGTAGCTGGGACTACAGGCACCTGCCACCACGCCCGGCTAATTTTTTTCTATTTTTAATAGAGACGGAGTTTCACCGTGTTAGCCAGGATGGTCTCGATCTCCTGACCTCGTGATCCACCCGCCTCAGCCTCCCAAAGTGCTGGGATTACAGGCGTGAGCCACCGCGCCCAGCTAAGTTACTTTTTAGAGAACCTTCCAGTTTTCCATAAAGGCTGTTCTTGACACTACAATGCTGAATTGTCATCAACCTCTGTTACTCAAAGTTCTCAGCTTTCTTTTTTTCTGTAGTTATGAGGATAGGTTAGCTCTTCCAACTTTCTAAGACTCTGAAGTTTTGGACTCTCTATTGTTTGTCATTCTTACAAAAATTGTCATTTTTCGAGCCCATTTCTTTCTTGCAGACCCTTGTCAAACATAGTTAATAACAACCAAGGCATGCTATCAACATTCTTTCTCCATGTCTTCATTTGAAACCATAACGCATTCAGTTCATCATCTTCCTTCCGAGTGAAGGCAGGCAACACTTTGACTGAATGCTTCGTCACCGTCACTGCATAACATAGAGATGACTTTCTTTCAGCCTCTAGTAACAGTTTCCTTGACACCTGGCCCAAAGACAATGGATTTTTGTTACAGAACATACTATTTCTGATAGCAATTTCTGTATTAGTGAGGATAAAGAGATTGTGCTCCAGTAATGAATGCCCGTGAATCTCAGAAGATTATGAAAACAACATCACACCTGTAATCCCAGTGTTTTGAGAGGCCGAGGCAGGAGAATTATTTGAGACTGCACAACATAGCAAGACCCTGTCTGTACAAAAAAAAAATTTAAAAATTAGCCAGGCGTGGTGTCCCATGCCTGGAGTCCTAGCTACTTGGGCAGCTGAGGTGGGAGGATTGCTTGAGCCCAGGCTTTCAAGGTTGCAGTGAGCTATGATCATGACACTGCACTCCAGACTGGGCTACAGAGCAAGACTCTGTCTCTCTTAAAAAAAAAAAAAAAAACCCCCCCCCCCCCCCCCCCAACAAAAAAACAGTGTTTTCATTTTTAAATCCATGCTGCATATCCATCCTGATAAGCCACAGTGTGCTATACATCGTCTTTACTCCAGAACCTAGGGTGATCCCCATGAACCCAGATGAACCCCATCTGGAACATTGCTTGTCTTCTGGGACAGGGCAAAGAGGACGCAGTGAATCATGCACTAGCTCTTAAAGCTTCTGCTCACACTGAATTAGAGCAGGCTGTCTGGCCAATCCTGACACCAATGGGGCAGGGAACTATGATCTTTCCCCAGGGAAGGGCAACAAAAATTATGAACAATAGTATAATTTATCACATTATTCGTTTTCTTCTATATCTTGGGCACCATAAAGAAGAAAGAAGCAGCTGTCTTTTTGCGGTAGTTTTGCTCAGAGCTGCCTAGAGCGAGGACAAGACAGGTGACCTTTCACAATACCTTACAGACTTAGGATTTGGATTTTCATGGTGGTTGGCACAGCCCCAGGCTGCACAGAACTAATACCTGCTGTTCCTCTGCCTCCACCAGCCCTATCTCTTAGGCTCAAGGAGAAATTTTATTGGATGGGCTGTCATTTCCA
Source organism: Hylobates moloch (assembly GCF_009828535.3). Taxonomy (NCBI): domain Eukaryota; kingdom Metazoa; phylum Chordata; class Mammalia; order Primates; family Hylobatidae; genus Hylobates; species Hylobates moloch. The sequence goes on from NW_026652278.1 coordinate 37,218,402, forward strand.
AAGTTTACCACCCAACACCCAATGCCCTTTGGGGCATTAGTGAATCCATTTTTCTTGACTTCTAGCATAAATTCACCCACTTATGTGTTTCCTTCCCAGCTGTCTTTTGGGGAGACATTGCCTTAGATGAAGATGACTTGAAGCTATTTCACATTGACAAAGCCAGAGACTGGACCAAGCAGACAGTGGGGGCAACAGGACACAGCACAGGTAGGTACTGCTTCCTCCCTTCTCCTGCCCAGACGGGAGAGACGAGGGACTCCAGCAGGGGGAGATGTGGACCACGAGTCATTGGTGTTTGACCTGCTAGTCCAATGCCCCCCTATTTGTGGAAAATCAGAGGAGTCACTTCTCCTTCTCCACTGGAGCCAGTGGAGCTGGGGCTTCCAAGTTTGCTGATTCTTCTAAGAAAATCTCCATTTGCCTCTTTATCAGAGGGTTCAGGCTGGAGCTCAGTGTTGGTTCTTAGGACTCTGGCCTCGGGGTTCAGCACTTTCCAGATTGGAGAGTCAAGTGAAATGTAAACAGAAAACCATAACACCTCATAGCAAGTGTGTGAGAACCCAAGAGCAGTGGAGAAGCCTGCCTGGTGTCATGTGAATGGGCACTTGTGTGTGGTGTCTTGAAGGGTGAATAGGAGTCCTGAGTGGGAAAAAGGGCATTTCAGGTGGAAGGAGAGACTTTTGCAAAGCAGGAAGTATGGGGGGACTCTCCTTGTTTGAGGAACAGAGGTAAGGTGCAAGTCACTGGAGGGCAGCCCTTTGGGGTGGGCTGTGGCAGGAGATGCATCTGGAGAAGTTAGCTGGGGTAGATGCTGAAGGGCTTGCCTGTTGAACTCATGAGCTTGGGCTTTGCCCACTGGGCTGTGGGGGTTCTGGTGAACAGGAGCATGACTTGCTCATCTTGAAATCAGGGGTGCCTTGATGGAGTCCCCTCTCCCACTGCTCTCTGCAGCCCACCAGGTGCCCTTGGGGTGCTGGGTTCCTGGCTGGCTGCTTGGGCAGCTTCACTATGCTGATTGCAGTGGGGATGGTGCTGGGGGGGAGGGTTGTGTCAGGCAACCCCTCTCCCAGGCTGCTCATGTACATGGTGACATCCAGGAAGATCTCTGGAACCTGGAGGGAAATGTGTGAGCATATGCCCAGGGCAGGGGCACCTCCCACGGTTCGTTCATGAGGAACCAGAGCAGCTACAGGGACCTGCCTTCAAAGCTCCCTGCAGGGGTTGGTGGATGAGGGCTGACATTGCCAGGAGGTCACGGGGACCTCATCGTCAGTGGCTGGGAGGAAGGTGGGGCAGTTATGTACTTTAGGATTTCTTTTTGGTGTCTTGTTTCATGAGTGTCATTTCTTAGGATTTTTGAGGTCTCGTATAAGGTTTGAAATTCTATTCACATTTTAAATGGAGTTTTTGATTATTTTTAATACCAATATATTCAGAACTTTACTTAAGCTGTAACCAAAGGAAGCATCTTTGCATAATTCTACCACTCCGTCTAATCACACTTTTATCCCCAGTTCTTATCTGGGGGCCTAGAGAAGCTGACCTGACTGTAATCTTGTATGTGTAGTTAAAATATTTTTAAAACTTTTTTGATGGTGTTACTTAAAAATAGTGAGCTTCATGTATCTCAAACATACAGCATGATGAACTTTTATATATGTACACACCCATGGGACCACCACCCAGACCAAGGTAAGGAACATTCGAGACCCCAGAGACTCCTCACACCCCTCTCAGTTAATACGCATCTGAAAGTAGCCACTGGTCTGACCTCTATCACCACAGATTCCTTTTACCTGCATGGAGTCGTACAGTCTGTGTTACTCTGTGTCTGGTTTCTTTTGTGCAGCCTGTGACTGAAATTCACTCACTTTGCCGTGTTGCTCTTTTTCATTGTTGTGCGGTATTCTATTGTATGAACGGACCCTGGTTTATTTGTTCTTCAGTTGACAGACATGTGAGCAGTTTGTGGTTTCGGCTACAATAAATAAAGCTGCTGCCGTCATTCTTGGATGTAGTGTTTTGGTGAACATGAGCACTCATTTCCACTGGGCCTGTGCCCAGGAGTGGGGGTGCTGGGTCATAGGGCACACACAGTTCAGCATTAGTAGGTACTGTCGAAGAGTTCTCCAAAGTGGTTGTACCACTTTACGCTCTAAGTGGGTGCATACTCATTTAGAAGACAGGAGTGGTGTCTGTGCAGGATCCAGTAAGGCCTTTGAGTCTTGGTCTCCCCGTTTTGGGTCTCACTGACTTGACGCCAGCCCACCATCAAGAATGCTCAGGGTTGCCTCTCTCAGCTCTCCTGCTGTCCTTGGGGGCCCAAGGTTGGCATATGAGAGTGAGAGACCCCAAAGAGAGGCAGGGCAGTGGCCAGCCACCGCGCCAGCTGCACACCCAGCTGCTAGAGGGTTGTGTGGAGGGAAGGCTGCCTGAGGATGCTGCGGTGGAGGAAGCCCAGCAGCCCTGCCTTCTCCCTCATGCCACTTGCTCAAGGTGGACATGACCTAAGAACTTGGAGGCCTGTCTTCTCCCTTCTCTCCTGTGAGCCGATAGAGCACAGAGCCTACATCCTGCCTGGATTTAGATCCCCCAGAGTCTGGGCCAGGACCTTGTACCCAGAAGGTGCTGGCCAACATCAGCAGAGAGGAGACGGAGGCAGATGAAGACGGCAGACCCTGCAGCCATCTCCCAGGGCCTTAGAGAGCCAGAGCCTCAGCAGGGCTTTGCTCCCAGAAGGGTGGTGAGAGCGTTGACCATGGTCACAGGCTTTGGGTCAGACTGCCTGGGCTTGCATCCTTAAGCTGGGCCTCAGTTTCTTCATCTGTCAAATGCAAATAGCAGTAATCCTTACCTCAGAGTAATGCTGTGAGGATGAAAAGAAAGAATATGTGCAAAGTGCTTAGCACAGTGCCTGGCACATAACAAATGCTTAATAAATTTCATCTGCTTCCTCCTCATTATTATTAATATTTGCAGAGAGAAGACTGACCTGGGAGGGTTTACGATTAAAGTGGAGAATGGGGAGCTGGGCATTCACCCCTGTGGTCCCAGCTACTTGAGAGGCTGAGGTGGGAGGATCGCTTGATCCTGGGAGATCGAGGCTGCAGTGAGCAAGATCGCCATCCCCTAAACATGAAACCTGTCTCTACTAAAAAACAAAAAAAAAAAAAAAAAAAATTACTGGCTGGTGGCAGGTCCTGTATCCCCAGGAGAATGGCGTGAACCCGGGAGGTGGAGATTGCAGTGAGCTGAGATCGCGCCACTGCACTCCAGCCTGGGCGACAGAGCGAGACTCTATCTCAAAAAAATAATAATAATAATTAAAATTAAAATTAAAACAAGTGGAGAATGAGGGAAATTTGCTGTGTACGTAGGGAATGTGGGGGCTTAGGAATGAGGCCTTTGAAATATATATCATACTTGGTGTTTCTTCCTTCCCAAGCTTGATTTTTTTTTTTCTAGTGTGTTTTTATGGCAAAGTGATTTTTATCCTGATCATTTTTCTCTGAGGTCCAATAGTACTTTGCGTCTACCTAGAATAGTATGAATAGTTACTTTATCGTCAGAATGGGAATATTTTTTATTGTTTTTGTTGATTAAACTAATGCTGCTTGTTGTAAAAAAAAAAAAAAAAAAAAGTCCAGTAGCTCATAATTGTATAAAGTGGAAGGTGAAAATCCCCTGTTATCCCTGGCAGCCTCAAAGATCCATGCCAGCCCCAAAGATCCCTGGCATTACCAGTTTGCTGGATTCTTTCCAGACTTAATGTGCTCGGGCTGTGTGTGTGCATGTGTGTGTGTGTGTGTGTGTGTGTGTGTGTGTGTATGTAACATAAAAGGGATTAGGGATTTTACTCAATGTGCTCTGGCGTTGTCTGCATTTTTTACTTAACACTTTATCATGGACATCTTGTCATGCAGCACGTTGTGGTCTCTCTTATTTTAACGGCAGTAGTGATTCAATGTGCAACTCTGCCATGATTTACCTAACTAAGCCCTTATAGATAAATGTGAAGATTGTTTCCCATTTTTTTCTGTATTTTTTTTTCCTCTTAGAAGCAATGTTTCTATAAATAACTTTCTGCATATATCTTTAAACATTTGTTTTAATTTTAAAAATCATAGGCCGGGTGCGGTGATTCACACCTGTAATCCCAGCACTTTGGGAGACCGAGGCAGGCGGATCACTTGAGGTCAGGAGTTCAAGACCAGCCTGGCCAACATGGTGAAACCCTGTCTCTACTAAAAAATACAAAAATTAGCCGGGCATGGTGGTGGGTGCCTATAGTCCCAGCTACTTGGGAGGCTGAGGTAGGAGAATTGCTTGAACCCGGGAGGCGGAGGTTGCTAATACGATCTCACTAGCCGAGATCGTACCACTGCCGAGATTCATTAAAAAAAAAAAAAATAATAATATATATATTATATATATATTACCCCCTTTTCCTACTTCCAAATGTGTGGGAAGATGTATTCTTAGATGCAAGTTAATCTCATTTCCAAGCTTTGGTAAGTGCCTCTGTGTATTAGTCTATTTTCACTCTGTGGATTAAGCTGTACCCGAGACTGGGCAATTTACAAAAGAGAGAGGGTTAATTGGACTCACCGTTCCACATGGCTGGGGAGTCCTCACAATCATGGTGGAAGGCAAGGAGGAGCAAGTCACATCTTATGTGGATGGCAGTAGACAAGGAGAGCTTGTGCAGGGAAACTCCCATTTTTAAACCCATCAGATCTCGTGAGACCCACTTACTATCATGAGAACAGCATGGGAAAGACCCGTCCCATAATTCAATCATCTCCCTTTGGGTCCCTCCCACAACCCTTGGAATTACAGGAGCTGTAAGATGAGATTTGGGTGGGGACACAGAACCATCCTGTTTCTCTTGTTGGAGGGTAGGGAGAGGGCTCAAGGGGAGAGGTCTGAGGTCCCTGGAGGGAGACATGGGGGGAAGGGCCCAGAACACTGCAGTGCAACCCCAGAGGCCTCCTTTGCCTGTTTATCTTGTGATCTTGGCACTGCTTTTTTGGCTGCAGAAGGAAACCATGTCAGTTGCCCTAGAGGTGACCTAGTCAGCCTCATTTGCTAGATGTGCCCAAATTTATTCAGTAGCAGAATCAGGACTAGAACCCAAGTTTGTCAATTCCAGGGTTGCTGTGTCTTCTACTTTACCAACCTGCCCATCATATTGCCAGCTAGAGGAGCTGAGAACAAGAGTGCAGGTGGTTATTCCTTTGTTGTCACTTGGAAAGTAGGCTGGAGTCTTTCTGTGCCAATGGTGAGCCAAGACCTTATGCCTGGGTTGGCTTAAGAGCCCACTTAGCGTACTGCAGTGTCCACAAAAAGCCACTGACAGCTTTAGGATTCACAGCAGGGAGCATGTCTTCTGTTCACCTGGGGCCACAAGCTGTGTTGATTTCATGCCAATTTGTCTTCCTGCCTCTAGTCTCTCTTACTCCATTCCGCTTCTAGCTTATCTTTCTGGCAACCTTGTGACCACTGTAGTGGGTCCTCCCAAAACCCATGTCCACCTGGAACCTCAGAATGTAGTCTTATTTGCAAATAGAATCTTTGCAGATCTAATTAGTTAAGGATCTTGAGATGAGATCATCCTGATTTAGGGTGGATCCTAAATCCATTGACTGACGTGCTTATAGGAAAAGAAGAGGACAGAGAGAGAAGGCCATGTGAAGACAGAGGCAGAGATTGAAGTGATGCAGCCACAAGCCAAGAACACCAGGGTTGCCAGGAGCCACCACAAGCTAAGCAGAGACAAAGGTGGATTCTCCCCTCGAGCATTCGGGGAGAATGCTGCCAACACCTGGCCTTCAGACTTCTAGCCTCCAGGATTGTGAGAGAATGGAGTTCTGTTGTAAGCCACTCAGTTGTAATTTGTATGGCAATCCTAGGAAACGAATACAGCCGTGCTCTTTAGAACCTTCAATAGCTCCCCCTTGCTTATTAGAAACATTCCTTGGTTGGACTCTTAAGGCCCTTCACGCTATGTCCACAACCTACGTATCCAGCCTCTCTTCCCGCTCCTGGTCCTCCAGCCAAATGCAATGATGTGCCTGTGCAGGCCCCCAGTTTCCTTCCTTACAGCCTCTGTTCTAGCTGCTCCCTCTGCTCAAAGTCCCCATTCTACACATAAGGAAATGAAGGCCCCCAGAAAGGTTGGATGACCCATTCAAGCCTCTTTATCCATCTCTACCCAGCTGCATTCATGATGCCTCTTTGCTCTGCACACCTCCCAGCTTGGGGAGATGGCCTGGGTAGATGGTGCTGTTAAAATTGGCCTCATTTTGTGCTTGGGATAGAGAGAGCCGCTATTTCTCCCCCATTCTCTGATGGGCCCATTTCCTTGTCATGGGGCTGCTGGAGGATGTGGCAGCCGCATTTTGGATGTGTGTGGGGGCAAGGCGGCAAGAAAGGATTCTTCAGGGAGAGAAAGTCTTCTGTGTGCATTTTATTTGCAGTGAGAAGAATGGGAGTCCTGGGCAGGCATTGGCCAAGCTGTTCTATGAATGGGGCCCTTGAATTAACATTACAGAGTTTCCTAAAGCTGCTAATCGGATTAGCTGTGTAGTGAAGGAAGTACTTAGCAGGAGACACACACAGACACGCACACAGGCATGCACACACTTTCCGACCCTCCTGCACCCTCTTCGATAGGAGAGTGACTGAACCTGACAGCCCCATTCCTGAGTTCTTAGACACCTCTACTGTTAGCCACATGAGGTGTGGAGGAGAAGCCTGTGTGGCTGATGCTTTGAACTTTCTGTTTGTTTGTGCCCTAAAGAGTCCAGGAAGTCTGCGTTGGGCACGTCCATCTTTGTAAATGTACCTGAAGAGGAAATCTGGACCTGATTTCTTGATGTTTGTAATGAGGACTTTGAAAGGGGAAATGGTTTTAATTACTTATTGGCTCGGATGGAAGTTGATGTTTCCCGCCTCATCTATTCTGAGCCACTGGGCCATGTCCATCTCTATTTAAGAAATCAGCCTTGCTCTAAATCCTCACTTCCTAAATTCCTGCCATCTGCGTAGGATGTCTGCATAACCCCAACGGTTTGGGCATCGAGTTCAAAATAATACATTAGCAGGAGAGACTCTGAGACATGTCCCCTCTCTGGGCCATGTCTCTGAATTATGGGGACGCTTTCTGTTTTTCATTGTATTTATTTTATTTTTTGAGACAGTTGCCCAGGCTGGAATGCAGTGGCATGACCTTGGGTTCAAGCGATTCTCCTGCCTCAGCCTCTAGAGTAGCTGGGATTTCAGGCGCCCACCACCATGCCCAGCTAATTTTTGTATTTTTAGTAGAGACAGGGTTTCACCATGTTGGCCAGGCTGGTCTCGAACTCCTGATCTCAAATGATTCACCTGCCTCGGCCTCCCAAAATGCTGGGATTACAGGCATGAGCCACCACGCCCAGCCTTGGATTCTTTCTTTACCCACAGACTCTTTGGTTCCTAGAGTTCCTATCCGTACTCTGTCCATGACTTTGAGTGGCACACATTACTCTCACCTGGTCTCAGTGTTCCCATCTGATCGGGGGGCTGATGGAACCACATTCTAACTTCCTTCAAGCCAGTTTGAGCTCTGGATTTGAGTGCTGGTGTTTCAGGCTAAAGAAAAGAGGGGAACCAAAGGCTATCAGGCATTACAGGGCTAAAGGTAGGCATTGAACACCAATGCATACCCAAGAGATACCCAATGTCCAGAATCAGAGAACTTGGATTTAGGGTTTCTGGGCTCTGCTTTCCAAGGTTTGAGGCTCTAAAAAGATATCCAACATGTTTCTGTTCCCAACATGTTTTTAACTTCGAAGCTTTTTTTCTTTTCTTTTTTTTTTTTGAGACAGGATTTTGCTCTGTCACTCAGGCTGGAGTGCAGTGGTGCACTGCAGCCTCAACTTCCTGGGTTCAAGCCATCCTCTCGCCTCAGCCTCCTGAGTAGCTGGAACCACAGGCACATGCCACCCTGCCTGGCTAATTATTGTATTTTTTGTGGAGATGAGATGTCATGTTGTTTCCCAGGCTGGTCTTGAACTCCTGAGCTCAAGCAATCCTCCTGCCTCAGCCTCCCAAAGTATTGGGATTATAAGTGTGAGCCGCTGCACTCGGCCCAACTGTGAGGCTCTTGAGAGAGCTTATAGATGGGGCTGTGATTTTTCAGCCTCTACCCCTGTGGAGACATTCCCCAAGCTTTGTAGACATGGCTTCATCATTTCACTAGTTTTATTTGTTGGGGTAGAAGTGCTACTGACTGCCAAGTGTCCAAATGAGAATGGGTCAGTGGGGGGCTCCCTATGATATCCTACAGAAGGGACGATGTCTCGATTTTGTGAATGAACGTCGGTCTGGACTCTTGCTGGGCCAGTTCACTGGATTCAAGTCTGTCTTCTCTCACATCATGCATTGCCAAGTGCCATCTCTGAGAAATCTCAGGGCCTCTGCTGCCAGGGCCACAGGTTTGGAAATCTGAAGAGTCACAGGAGCCCATCAGGGAGCTCTCTTACACATCCCTATCTTTCCACTGTCTCCTCCAAAGCTAGGTGAGGAGGAGGTCCAGAGAAGAAGGTCCTGGGGGCTTCTTTTCTCTAAGTATGTTGTGCATGACATTTTGAGATTCACAGACTCCTTTGAGAATCTGATGAACATTATGAACCTTCTCATAGGTACACACACACACACATTCACGCACACAGACACACACACAATTGTGCTTGCAGTTTTCAGATTGAGATCCATGGATCTCAAGTTATGAAATTCTGACCCCAGTCCTGTCTTTGGTGTGCCTCCCCACTGTTGGATCTGTGACCATGGGCATCAGGACCTTGGAGGGCTGCAGTGTGGGAAGACATGGGTGTCAGAACCCAGCAGGCCTGAGTTTGCGTCTCTGGCTCTGTACTGATTCGCTGTGGGACTTACGGCAACTCATTCCTTGTTTGTAAGATGGAATAATAATACTTACCTCACAGCGGGGATTAAATAAGTGTGATAGGTAAGGCACTTATTCCAGGGTCTGACACCAAAAATAATAACAGTTAATACCCACAGGGTGGCCCTTTGCTGGCTGTCTTGTCTTCTCTTCTCTCTGCGACCCCCAACTTCTGTGTCCCAAACCTCGTGCTCCCTAAATGTCCAAGTCTCTTGGAGTTCTTCATTTTAGCACTCTTCTGGAACCTGCAGGGGACTCTGGAGCGGGGCCTGTATCAGTGTGCTCTATCAGATGCTTGGATTTGGATTCCAACCAGCACATGGGAAATCTCTGAATCAATCTCCAACATAAAGACTTCCCAAGTGGCCGGGCGCGGTGGCTCACACCTGTAATCCTAGCACTTTGGGAGGCCAAGGCAGGTGGATTGCTTGAGGTCAGGAGTTCCAGACCAGCCTGACCAACATAGTGAAACCCCATCTCTGCTGAAAATACAAAAAAAATTAGCCAGGTGTGGTGGCACACACCTGTAATCCCAGCTACCTGGGAGGCTGAGGCAGGAGAATCACTAGAACGTGGCAGGCAGAGGCTGCAGTGAGCTGAGATCACACCACTGCACTCCAGCCTGGGCAACAGAGGAGCAAAACTTCATCCCCCCCTCAAATAAAAGACTTCCCGAGTTGTCCTGAGCCACACTCTGGGGTCATCAAAAAGTTGGCCTGAGGGGGATCTGAGAATGGATTCAATGCTGGTTCCTCTTTAGTAGTGACAATAAAAGAATGAGAACAACTACCATTTCTTACATCAATTATGGGCTAAATGCTTTATAGACATGATTTTATTTAATCTTCACACAACAGTTCTATGTGGTAGGTATTATTAGTACGTGTAGCTGTGGAAATGAATTTTCAGAGAGGTAAGTAAGCTGTCGGTGAGCACACAGCTAATCATTGGCAGAGCCAAGATTGGGACTGTAGTCTTTGAAGTGTCAGAGGCCCTGTGTTTAGCTCCTATACTGCATTGCTTCTAGAAACAACCACTGGCATCACTTCTAACCCCGTTCTCTTGAGCTGCTGAAGACTTAGGCTCTCCATCGCTCCCCTAAAGAGGTGCTTGGGGTGCACAGGATGTGTTCTGCAGGCTTACGGGTGCTAAACCTCATCCTGCCTGCTATTATTTATTCAGCATCTGCCCGACCCATCAACCAGACTGTCAACAGCAGTGACAGTCTGGCCTTTCTTCTTTTGTTCCAGCATCAGGCTGGGCACATCAGTAGTGCCAGACAAACACGTGTGAACTGTGGATGGAGCCAGGAGGCTCAAGACTGCCTGATGGCCTTGCCTGCTCTCCTGCTCCCCCATGAGGCTGTCAGGGGTAGGATGGATTGTTTGAATGTGTGATGCCTCTGACCCCCTGCTGGGGATGGGGGTACCAGCAGCAAGAGAAATTCTCAGGCTCAGGGATGGAGCTGGGCAGGCCCATATCACCTTGCAGGGAGTGTCTGGAAAGGAGACCCTTTAGCCACGTGGTCATTAGCTTCTCTTTACAGGGCCCTTTGTACAGACTCTCAGATGGAAAATGTGGTCCTTAGGTCTGCAAGCCGGGGAGAGCTTGCTGGGGTCCCCATGCACTTTCAGCCTTTCTTTCTCAGACCTTTGGGGGTATCTAGCTGGCCCTCATCATCACCCTGCCCCACCCACAAGATTTCTTGGCTCCCACAGGTCAGAACTTGATCTTCACATGATGCCCTCCTAGCCTGTCATTCCCCACACTCTTCCCTGGGATCGACCCCACAGTTCTGCTGCCTCTCTGATGCCAAATTCATGATTAGATTGCTTTCTCTCTGTCTCTCCTTCCTCATGTAAAATATGCTAATTGAGGATCTCTTCTGTGCTCAGCACCAAGGATACAGCAGTAACCACTTTTTCTCCCACCATTAAGGAGATTGTGTTTTTAAGATGGGAGTGATGATTGTCGTGCTCTGGGAGCACTGGAGGAATGGGTAGGATTGGAGGGTGGGATCTGGGATCAAAGCCCCCACTGGGTTGGGGGAGCCACTGCCCTCTCATGGCAGGCTTCCCCCACACCTATGGAGAAGGCCCCACGTGACAGCTGTCACCCAGGCAGGAGGCTGGTGGTGGGAGGTCCAGCCTGGGTGCACAGGGCCCCACCGGAGGCAGAGCAGAGGCACAGGCACAGGCACAGGCACAGGGAGGCTGGGGTGTGTGGGCCAGAGACCCAGGCAAATCCCATCAGAGAGGCTCTAAGCAGGCTTCTTCTTCCATGCTGGGAGCTCGAAAGAACAAGGCAAGAGCGACTGGTTCTTGTAGGAAGTAAGGATTAGGGAGGAAAGCAGAGAGCTGGCCTGAGAGAATAAGATGGCAGCAAGAGTCAGAAATAATACAGAAATCCACAAGTCAAAATTGGAGCCCAGGTCAGAGTCAGACCGGAGGGAAGGGTGGTGTGCTGCTGAGACTCTCGTGTGTTGAGTCCAACCCCCTGAAATCCCTCTGACAGAGGAGAGGGCTGGCCCCAGAGCCAGGGCTGGGCTCAGCCCGCAGAAAGCAATCAGCAGGTGCTAGCTGGAAAGGAGGGGGATGTCAGCACAGGAACCAGGCACAGCCTGGCAGTTATTCCACCCATAAAGTTTTGAATTTAGTGAGATGATTTGAGATGATAAGGAGGCATCTGATAATGTGCACATCTGCTTTTTGGGAAGGAAAAAGAATGCAGCATAAGGAGTTGATCATCTCATCCTCCAGGGCCTCATTCAGGGGCTGACTTATACCTTGGATTGAAGCCAGAGTTCACTGAGAACTTGAAGTGTTGGGAAAAGCAAATTCACCTTTAAGTTAATTTTTATTATGAGCGCGTTTGTCAGGATTTGGAGAAGCTGGGCTGGGACTCCACCTGGGGCCACAGTGGGGTGCAGGGCCAGGTGGAGCAAGGGTGGTGCCTCCTCTTAAGTGTCCATCCAGGGAGTGGGTATCCTCATGAACCATGAATCTGAGAGCCTGAATCAAAATTGGGAGATGAGCTTAAGAAATTGGGACAAACAAGAGTTTAGTACCTGACATTCTAGCTGAGGCTCTTTTAGTTGTGAGATACAGAATCCCACTCAAGATAGCTCAAATAGAAGAGCGTCTTTTAAGAGTATATTCTCGTGGCCCTATAAGAACAGAGGCAGAGTAGAATTGGCCTCTTGGGGACTGGACTAGGAATTGGAGAGAAAGGAGCAAGGCTGATCTCTCTTCTCAGGGGCCACGAAGTACCTCTCATTTTTGTTTTGTCTCCTCTTCTTGCACCTGCCCCCCATGGCCAGCCTGCTGGAGCCTCTGTCATGATCCCTTGGCTGCAGTGTCCCCTACTGAATGCCTCTGGCAGCTACCTGTGTAAGGCACTTTGGGAGTTCTGAGAATGGAAGAGATCTCTAAGGGAGATGGTTATAAAATTAGCGAAGCACAAGGCTGACAAGGCGTGCTGGGGAGGGAGGATGTGGAAATGAAGTAATAATGGGGGCAGATGGTAGGTCCACATCTGTGGCCCGAGAGAATGAATGAATGAATGAGGGAGACGCTTCTGGTTTGGGGAGGTGATGGGCGAGTGAACTGACCCCCGGGGTAGCCCAGCTTCCTTTTGAGTTCACCTGGCTTTAAGGACCAAGCCTGGGAGTACCACCCCCACATGGCCATTTATAATGCCATTGTCATGGAAAAATACTTTGAGTTCTCACCAGCCATCTTAATACGTGGAACTTGGGGACACAGTGTCTTGAGTGCTGGGGATCACGTGTATCATATGTATCGGTTGAGGATTCAGTCTTTGGCCTCTCAGCTTTGACCAACAGAAAGACTGTGTCTCAGCCTCTCAAGCACTCCTCTTTTGGTTTTTCTTAATCTGATTCCACTCTTCCTTTTTTAAACTGTGTATATATTTTTGTTTGTATTTATTGAATGGAATTCTATGTTTCTTGTTCTTAAATAGTAGTTGATATCTAAAGCAGAATGAAATGAAATAAATCCTACTAAAGGCTTTTTACTTGTGTAGCCTCCAATACTTTTTTCCAGTATAGTGTCATATATAGAAAAAATGTTTCTCACCGTGACTTAAGGAACACTGTGGTAAATTCTTATTGACAAAATAAAGGATCTTTTATGGCCAGGCATGGTGGCTCACAGCTGTAATCCCAGCACTTTGGGAGGCTGAGGCAGAAGGATCACTTGAGGCCAGGAGTTTGAGACCAGCCTGGGGAACATAACAAGTCTCTGTCTTGACAAAAATAAAAAAGTAAAAGTAAATAGCCAGGTGTGGTGGCATATACCTGTAATCCCAGCTACTTGGGAGGCTGAGGTGGGAGGATTGCTTGAGCCCAGGAATTCCAGGCTGCGGTAAACCACTGCTCTGCAGCCTGGGTGACAAAGCAAGACCCTGTTTCTAAAAAAAAAAAAAAACCTCCCCCAAATCCCTAAATTTTTGAACTTAGCATTTTAGTTTTTGTAAAGCTATATATATTTGCTCTTGTATTTCCTAGCCTCTTTTTAGATGGGTCTACTTTGTTACAGCTGGAAACTGACCTTTGTTGCAAATGCATTTGCTGCTCAAACGTGTTCTTACTGGGCATGATAATGAACTAAACTAATTTTTTTATAAAACCAGTGCCACCATTCTTAGGGTTACCTGTGACATGACAGACCTTGAAGATGTTACTTCACCTTGGGGGACCTCGGTTTCCTCATCTATAAAATGGAGTGCTGGACTCTAAGCTTCCTGAGGTCCAAGAATGAGTCCTTTGGTTCTTTTGCCAAATTCCCTGAGTGTAATGGGGACTGGATACATGGTGTCTGCTGCATGCATTACTGATTAGATAACCACAATGTCTTGGTTCTCCTTCTTTTAATGCCTCGTGAACTTCAGAATAGTCTGCTTAGATCATATCTAACCAGGAACCTTGCAGAGACCCACTAGTGGGCTCCCAGAGGTGTTGGCAGTGATGTGGCTGTGAGCTTCCTTTATCCCTTCTTAGAAACAACAGACAACAGTGGGCTGGAGAGAGGAAGTGAAGAAAGCCCAGGCTGCATGAAGGGTGTGAAACTGAGCACCCGACAAGTGGGCCCGGCCATGAGGGCTGAGGACACAACCTGAAGAGCCTCAGTGGGACCCTGCTGATGTGAGTCTGGGATGAGGCTCCCCATCCTGGTACCCAGTGCATGATGGCCCAGACAAAGCTGCATTTCTGCTAGAGCTGTTTATACCAAGGTCTGTAGGTCATTATTTCTGTGGTTTCCAAGGAAATCCAGAGAGAGAAGGTGATGATGGTGGTAGAGTTGCCATTGGAATCTTCTTCTGTGTTCTGGTCATCCTATTTCTCTGTGGTCCTTTTTAAGGAAACTTGTTTGCCCACAAACACTGAGGAAAGGCCCAGCTGGCCTTGGCACTGAGCCGGTGGACTTGGTCCCACTCACCTCTAGCTCCCGCCGCTCCTTGCTTTCTGCTTCCCAGGTTCTCTGTCTCTTCTTTCATCCTTGGACCTTAGCTGCCATTGCCCAAGGAATCCCTCTCTCCTCTGACATTGCCGTTACGTATAGGCATGACTTTCCCATTCACCTTCAAGCGAGAGGTCCTGTGTGGTCAACTGGCCAGCCAAATCTTGTCTGCAGATGTGTTTTGTTTGTAGTGCTTACATCTTTTTAATTTACTGCCAACATTTAAAAATTAGATTTCTCATAAAAATCCGGAACTCTGGCTTCTCTTGAAAAGCTGGAAGATTTGGCCACACTGGTCCAGTAATCCCACATGGCAATGATCAACAGAGTTGCGCAACAACGGGTTGCCCTCCATGGTGAGCCGCAGTCCCCACCACTCCCTATTCATCTTCACACCCAACCCCGTTCACTTCAGTGCTCCCTGCCTGCCTCTCCCCCTGCCAGCTCTAGGTATTTGAGTGTGCATACCAGGCCAGTGGGTAAGAGGCACCACCTTTTGGGTCCTAATTCAGGTCCCATGACATTGGTCAAGGCTGCTTTTCCCTTCTTCATTAAAGGAGGAGGATCCTAGAGCTTCAGCTATTGCTGGTTAGTCTGGAAGAAGATCCTTCTGGTGCCTCTTTTCTTCCTTTTCTTGAAGATTCAGTCTCTGTCACCTGTTGTAATATAGGTGCTCATGTCCCGGGCAGGGGATGGAACTGGGGTAGGATGGGACACAGAAAAGGCAAACAGGAGACACACTCAGTGTTTTGCATGAGAAGGTTTATGGCCCTGCACATGTGCTAGCATCAGACAGATTCTTCCTGCCCCAGTAAATCAGTGAGGTGGGACCACATTAGTAGATATTAACTTCTCTAAAACAAAGGGGCCATTGCATTTTACTGACAAATGCCAGCCCCCAAGAAAGCACTGGTTACCTTAACCTCTATTTACCAACATTGTCTGTTAAAGTTAAGGTCACTGCTCTGCAGTTCTTCTTGAACAGAGTTGACATCTGTCCCACAAAGGTCAAGGACAGGAGGTGGACTTCCTTGTTACTCTTTCTGCCTCTCTCCTCCAGTTCCCTGAGAGAGGACTGGAGTTGGTCTCTTCCTTTCTTTGATCTTCTGAGTTCCTTGCTATTCTTTCTATGACCTAATGAGTCTGGCTCGCCTTCTGAGACGTCTGTAGATCTTCATTGGATCTATTGCATTTATGCAAAGACCATGTGATAAAATCCTAAGATTTTTTTGTAAGGACAAATCAGGCAGTGAGAAAGACTTAATCCATGAGGGCAGGCAACCCTTTCTGCTTTTCAGAGCTCAGATTTAAATTCAGTGTTCAGTCCTCAAACTGTATAACTTTATTTTGGGGTACATTTATTTGCATTTCTGTTTACATTTAAGAATTTTTATTTCTATTTGAAAACATGTATTATGGATATGTCTTCTCTTAAAAGGAATTGCAAGCTTGTTTGAAAGCAGGTGGTGTAGACACTATTGATACAGAAGCAGTATCATGTTGAGCACTGTGCAAGACCCTTCGTGGAATATACCATTTCTGCCTCCAGGGAGCTTACAGTTGTTGGATTAATTGCCATCTGGCCACTCTGCTTCCTGCCCTGGGCTGGCGTGTGCTAAGTGAGCAATCCATCCCTGCCTGTACTGCTGCCGCTCACAAGGCCAACATTCTAGGGTGTAGGGGAGCCACAGTTGTGACTGCTCACAGATTGAATCTTTCCATGTTCTGGCAGTTTCTTCTTTTTTTTTTTTTTATGTTTGTTTATTTATTTATTTATTTTTGAGATGGAATCTGGCTCTGTCACACAGACTGGAGTGCAGCGGCACAATCTCAGCTCACTGCAGCCTCCACCTCCCAGGATCACGTGATTCTCTTGCCCCAGCTTCCCAAGTAGCTGGGATTACAGGTACGCACCACCACACCTGGCTAATTTTTGTATTTTTAGCAGAGATGGGGTTTCACCATGTTGGCCAGGCTGGTCTCGAACTCCTGACTCAAGTAATCATACTCCTGACTCAAGCAATTCTCCTGCCTCAGCCTCCCAAAGTGTTGGGATTACAGGTGTCAGCCACCGTACCTGGCCTGTTCTGTCAGCTTCTACAGAAAAGGTCTCCATTCAGCAGGCTCTGGGCTCCTGCCTCAAAGCTCTGGGCTCCTCCAGTGCCCTGAGAGAGGGCTTGGGTGTTTTATTCCACTCTTCGTTTCTTTCTTTGAGTTCCTGGTTGGCTCTGGGTCCTGATCTCCACTTCACTGCCCTGGTTTAGCCCTGACAGGACTCAGCTCTGCTGCCCTGGCTGGTCCACTTATTAGTAGATGACTGTTTTCCATTTATTAGTTTTTACTCATTTGGTCAAACTGATAAACTAATGAGGCCAGGTGACAGGTTCACTTCCCACGTGGGGCCGTGAGCTGCGTCTGCCCTACTAGATGCATCCTGTATGTGTAGACCAAGGTCCCGAGGGAGCTGGAGCTGGGTGCACTGGTGGCTCAGCATGCACTTGTCACAGCCACTGAGGATCACCCCCAGTGTCCCCCTCCCCCTGCCCAGGAGCCTGGCAAAGGCATTTTACATTTGGGTGGTGCTTGAATCCCCTTCACAACTCTAATTTGTGTCAGTTGTGGAACCAAACAGGATCCTTCTGCCCTTTCACAGTTGAGGACATGGAGACCCAGAGGAGTCCCTGGTTTGCCTGAGGTCCCGAAGTCTGGTCCACCATGCTGGGAGAACAAAGATCACGAGCCCCAGCTTCAGGTCCTTCCCGATACCTGACTACCTGCTGCTGATGGGCCAGGACCGGCCCCTTTCTCAGGGGCTCCCCTTTATTACTCTGAAATGAACGTTGCGTCTTGAGAGCTGGCTTCGTTTGCTGAGTTCGTTTGCTTTCCTGCTCTGATGCAGTGGGAAGCTGCAGGCTCAATGCCTCGGAAGACATGGCCATAAGGAGCCCATCAGTGCTGGCTTCGGGAACCACATGGGGGTCCTTGGACCCATCAAATCGAATACCTCTCCCTTCTGTTTACTTTAGTGAGGTACAGTTGATCCTCACAGATTTCATATTCGTGAATTTGCCTACTTGCAAACATTTATTTGTAACCCTAAAAACCAATATTCATGGCACTTTTTTGGTTATTCACAGACATGTGCAAAGCAACGAAAAATTTGAGTCTCCCAATTTGCATGTTCCCAGCTGAGGCCGGATGATCTGCCTTCTTGTTTCAACTCACATACTGTAAACAAGTGTCCTTCTTGTGCTATATTTAGTGCCGTATTTTAAGCATTTTTGTGCTTTTTGTTGGTGATTTTGCTATTTAACATGGCCCCCAAGTATAGTGCTGAAGTGCTGACTAGCGATGTTCCTAATTGCAAGACGGCTGTGTTGTGTCTTATGGAGAAAGTCCCTCTGTTAGATAAATTTCATTCAGGCATGTGTTATAAATATAGTGCTGTTGGCTGGGAATCCAATGTTAATGACCTAATGATAGATATTCAATTAGGTGTCTTTAAACAGAAACACACATAAAACAAGGTTATGTATCTATCGGTTGATGAAAATGTTGTGACCAGTATAGTATAGAGTACTACATGTTGTGCAGTATATAGTAGACAGTACTATAGTTTATACTAGATTGTGTGTTGATCTCCTGGGAGCAATGGTTAGGTGTTCACTAGTTTAGTGAACTTGGACTTCCCAGCCTCCAGAACTATGAGAAATCAATTTCTGTCATTTATCAGCCACTGATATTTATACACAACAACTTTAAAGAACATAACTACTTCAAGTAATGAGAATTGGCAGTGTCTTATTTCTGCAAGACGAAAGTACCTCACTGAATATTCTGCACTGTCTGGAGGTTTTCATCCTCCATCTCTGCTCCTGTTAGAACACTAGGGGAAGGAGCAATGAGGCAAAGGGCTGGGCAGGGAGGCAGACCCTCTCAGCTGTGCTAAACACCGCAGTGACTACAGGCCAAGGACTTTACCTTACTGAGCCTCAGTCTCCTCATCTGTAAAATGGGGATAACAATAATAAAAACTTACAGATAATAATACCTCACAATAATAATGGCCCACACAGATGCAGTGAGAGTTAACTGAGGTAATATATGCAAGTACCGGTCAATCCAATTCAGTCCACTTCACCTGGACGTATTTTGTAAGTGTCTGCTGTAAACACCATGTGGGTGGAGATGCAGAAGATGTTGCTCCAGTTCTTAAGGAGTAGAGCGTCTTATAGGGATGATAGATGGGGTCGCACACAATTATACTACGGGCCTGATATGGTGAGTGTCAGGAGCTCCTTGGGGGTGATGACTGTATCTGATTCGCTTTTGTCTCTCTGGCACCTGGGATGGTGCCTGGCAGAGAGAGGTGCCCTATGGAAGCTTGTCGAATGAGGGAATTAATGCATGAGCATAAGGCCGTGGAAGAGATGTAAAAGAAGCACAGAGGGCAGAGATGGATTCATGGAAGAGATTGAGGTGGGCCTTGAAGGATTTTCATCAGGGTTGCAGTGCAGGGGAGTCATTGCAGGTGGAAGGCAGAGGCTGAACAAAGGCATGGAGGTGAGAACTTGGCAGTGAGAACTGAGCAGCACAGGAAGTGTAGAGTCCAGGGTGGCTGGCAGGAGGATGGGACCTGGGAGTTGGGGAGAGAAGTTGGAAAGACGTGCTGGGATCAGACTCAGGCAGAGCTTGGGCTGAGGCCTTGTGCCTCCCCACTGTAGGCTGCCCTCATCTCCACCTCCATGTGTGGAAGGTCTTTGCCACTCCCCTCCTGCCTTTCCATCCAGATCAGTCAACCCTTCTCTGGGCAGCCTCTGGATGCCCACATTGTTTCCTCTTTCTCCCACACTGGACCATGGACTCTGCCTGAGGTATGTGAATTCTTATGTATTGGTGCATTCCCAGTGCCTAGTCCTGTGATGGGCACCTTTTAGATGCATAACAAACTTGCTGAATAAACTGCTCATACAATGAAAAGTCTACTTTCACCAGACTCTTCATGATTGAGCCATACCATTAAATTTTTTATTTTGCTAATTTAACAGCTGGAAAGTGGTATCTTGTTTTTGCTTTTATCTTCATTTCTCAAGGCTAAACGTCTTCTATATGATTATCTACTCTCTTAATTGGCTTGGGCTGCGGTAACAGAATGTCATAGACTAGGTGGCTGATAAATGACAGAAATTGATTTCTCACAGTTCTGGAGGCTGGGAAGTCCAAGACCAAGGTGCTGGCAGGTTCAGTTTCTGGGGAGCGCCTGCTTCCTGATTCATAGATAGTATCTTCTTATGGTGTTTTCACATGGCAGAAGGGATGAGAGAGTTCTCTGGGGTCTCTTTTATAAGGGCACTGTATTAGTCTGTTCTCACATTGCTATAAGGAACTATCTGAGACTGAGTGATTTATGAAGAAAAGAGGTTTAATTGACTCATAGTTCCACAGGCTGTACAGGAAGCACGGCTGGGGAGTCCTCAGGAAACTTACAAGGAAGGCGAAGAGAAAACAGGCACATCTTCACATGGTGGCAGGAGAGAGTGAAAGAAGGGGGAAGTGCTACACACTTAATCAGATCTTGTGAGAACTCACTCACTATCATGAGAACAGCAAGGGGGAAGTCTGCTCCCATGATCCAATCACACCCCACCAGGCCCCTCCTCCAACACTGGACATTACAAGTTTACATGAGATTTGGGAAGGGACACAAAGCCAAACCATATCAGGCATGAGCCCATTCATGAGGACTGATCCCTTGTAACCTCTCAAAGGTCCCACCTCCAGATACCATCACATTGGAGGGTTACAATTTCAACATATGAATTTTGAGGGGACACAAAAACATTCAGTCTATATATAGCATCTACTAAATTAGAATTTCTTCTGTGATGTGTTTGCCAATTTCCCCTCTCCATGTGTCTATTGGATACAAAGTTTTTCTCATTGATTTGCATGGGCAAATTATATAATATGGATAGTAATCATTTATTATCTTCAATGCAGGTATTTTCCCTTGTATGAGTGGTTTGTTTTCATTTTGCAGAATTACTCAACACATACAAAGGTTTTGAAATTTTATACAAACTTTTAAGGCTTTTGAAGTTAAATATGTCAAACCAAATTTTCTTAAACTTCTAAACTTAAAAAAATTATTCTTACTGAAGCTTTGGGAAATAATTTATTTTTTGGTAGAGTTTTTCCTTATGGTTTATTTGTACTTGAAATTTCTTTCTTATGCTTCCTTTCAATCCATTTGGGTTTTATTTTGGGGTAGGATTGATACCCCCCAGTTTCTAAATAATAATCTCAATACCATCTATTTCATATTTTCCCTGTGTCTGTGATGTCTCCTCTATCAGAGAGTGTGTTTTCATGTATAGGGTTAGCATTTATATCCAGCCATCCATGTGTCTTTTC